>NC_083359.1:110330365-110565365 GCF_030254825.1 Meriones unguiculatus
GGCCCTCAGCTTCCATCGACTCTCATCCTCATGGTCCAGGGCCTGTGCTTGGACTAGACTGCCACCTGCTCAGGGAGGGCTCAGCGATTCCTGCTTGGTGGACCCTCATGTGAATGGATTCATGAGCAACTGCCCAGCACGGGGTTGCTGTGCCCAGCTCCCCCGCACGGACCAGTTGCCTGTGACCTTCTGGAGAATGGTAATCTCGTCTTATCCTCAGTTTCATTTTCCTGTTTCTGTTCCCCACAGTCGACTGAGGTCCAAAAATATTAGTCAGAAAATTCTACAAATAAATAATCCTGAAATTTTCAGCAACTTTTATTTTCTGATATGATGGCCCCATCTTTTTAACATTATTATTAATGTTTTACCATTCCTGATTTAGAACTTTAGCTTAGGTGTGTGTCTAGGGAAAGGCCCTGTTAACAGGGCTCATGCTACCCCTGTTTTTAGGCTTCTGGTGGGGGAGGTAATTAGGATACATTCCTGTGGGCTAGAGGAAAGTAGTGCGTTACCATGTCGTGGGATCACAGAGATCTTAAGTCCACGAGAAACACAGACCACGGTCCTCTGTGGCCTTCCCTGCTTCCTCAGTAGCCCAACCCCAGGGCCAGAGGGGCCTCTGGGCCAGGAGACCTTGCCGAGAGGGCTGGGCTCAGTGACTCCTAGATCAAGAGCCAGCCCAGAACCGTAGTCTCATTAATGGCCAGGTAGCGTTAGGGAGTGTTCTGGACTGTGAGGCTCTGCTGCCGCTTCTCAGGGCCAAAGGAAGGAAATGCACACCTCTGGGGCCTGGGCCTGGGCTCAGAGGCCAGCTCTACAGCCAGAGCTGTGGTGATCACTGAGTTCTGAGGATGGTGAAGAGTTAAAATTGGCCCATGTGGGATGGCTTTGGAAAGTCTAGTTTTCCTAGACCTGGGAAGCCAGGTCCTGGTGTGGGCCCAGGCAGAGGAGGGAGGCCCTGACTGGCGGGGCCCCCAGCCCTCCCACACCCTTGGTCTTGTGCAGTGTGATTTGGCTGCTGGTACAGACTTGGGGTTCAGTCAAGTGTTCATAACATGAACAGGGCCGCCACCTTCTTCAAGCAGGATTCAGGAAGCCACTGAAGGAAACGGCAGGGGCTCCCGGCGCACAGGCAGAACCTGAGACCCAGGCAGCAACCACCCCTCCCAGCCCTGCTGGGGGCTCCTGGCAAGAAGTCAGCTGGAGCAATGGGAGGGGAAGAGGACCCCAGAGCCCCGGTGGCCGGTGGCCAAGGCTAGGACTCTGGGCTTGTAGCCCCCAGAAGCTCAGGCTGGTGATCCGCTGCTGCTGGTCCTGAGCGCGTTAGGGCCCGGCAAGGGAGAGGCTGGATGTGGGAGCCCGTGAGCCTCGGGGAAGGCTTGGAGCAGCGAGTCTTGAGAGTGGATGCCAGGAGCAGGAGACCAGGCTGTCTCAGGGCAGCCTGGGAGCCACGACCCCGAGTCCCATCTAAGCTGTGCGGCTGTGTGCACAGAGGCCCATGGGAGGCCATGGGAGTGTGGCTGGTTGGGAGGCGGCAGGGGAGGTTGGCAGCTTCTGAGATCTTTCTGGGCACGAGGTAGGTCAACGTGTCAAGGCCAGACGCCTCCTTGCCCCTGTGGGGAACTCTGGTGGACACTGCTGTGTCTCCTGTGTCCTCAAGGCCAGGAGGGGGTAGAGCCCACATTTCCCGCACTCTCGGAAACAACACGGAGACAAAGTCCTGTCAGGACACTATCCCTGACTTGGCCCCGTTCTGCCTGTGTGCGCCTGTGTGTGACCGTGGGTGAATGAACACGGCGGTGTGAGTGTGTAGAGTGCACGAGTGTACAAAGTGTGAAAGCGCATCTGTGAGCATGGAATGTGGCCGTGTGTGACGAACGGGTGTGTGGGGTGTGGGCCTGTGTGGGTGAGCAGGGTATGTAGTGGTGTGTTAGTGTGTGTAAGGGACTCCCCAGGCCGCTCCTTCCGGCTGAAGAGCCACAGGACTCTCGCACTGGGCCCTGCTGCTGTGTCCTGGGTGATGGCTGCTGAGAGGCAGAGACCATTCACAAGGTCCAGCCTTGAGGTTCCAGACTAAGTCTTGTTTGTCCAAAAGGACTGATGGCTCCAGGCTCTGTCTTCCCCACTGAGCCTTGATCACGCGTGAACCCCATTCACAGCCTGCGGGGCTCTGTGGACCCGGTCCCCAGCCCTCAGTCTGGACAGTGCACACACCTTATTTTTATTATTATTTTTTCAATACACACCGAGGGGCGTTTATTCATGCAGTGGTTATCACGTTTGTTTCACACATACAAGTTAATTCACTTTAATGAAATTAACCAAAATTGTTTATAACTGTAAGGGATGGAGAAACGCCGAGGAGCGACGTCCTGAATGAATGCGGACATGGTCAGAGCCAGGTCAACGACCCCAGAGCCTCTGATCCAGAGGGAAAAGGCAAAGTCCCTGGCGAGGCTCGGAGGGGTGGCAGCGTCTTCTGCAGGGAGCAAACGTGGGTGGTGACAGTGCGTGCACAAGATGTCCACCCGGCTGTCGCCCATGTTCACAGCCTGAGGGCTGCTTCCCACAGAGGCGGAAGGGAGGCTGTGACGAGGCCGCCTCCCTCAGACCCCAGTGCCCCAAAGCCTGACTGCACGTTGCCCGGCTGTGTGCCGTGAGCAGTGTCTGTGATGAGGGCTGAGCACTGAGCTCTGGGGCCAGCCTAGGTCTCGCTGGGCCTGGATGGGTGGAGCTGGGCCTTGGCAGGAGCACCAAACCTCTGTAAGGTTCAGGCTCCTGGAAGGATCTGGAGTTAGCAGACCTGTGTCTTGTTTCCAAAAGAGACTTTGAACTGGAAGGGTCACTGGGGACTCGGTTTGACACTCCTCTGCTCCCTTACAGACCAAGTATAGGAGGTGTGATGGGACCAGCCCTCAGAGCCACGCCAATCTGAATTTGGCTGCTGGCTCCTCCCCTCGCCAGGCACATCATCACTTGGAACCTCAGTTTCTTCCTCTGTACAATGGGTGCAGTGCTAGTTGCACCACTTATGGAGGTGCTGGGAGAGGCAATCCACCTTCAGGAGAGTCTCACAGTCCTTGGAGGAGACCAGAGACACAGCTGGAGCACCAGAAGCACCCAGGCCTCAGTATCCAGGGACAGGCATTAATGCCTCTTCCTAGCCAGGCATCTGCCCTGCAACGGCTGATAGAGACCTAGAATATTTGCATCAATATAGGATGATGCATGGGTGAGCCCTTGTCACGAGCACAGGATGGGACCGTACCGACCAAGAGTTTAGCTCAGACTGGTTCTGAACCGATGTGACCAGCACCTCGTTGGGCATCTTTTCCAGCCAAGGCTGCCCCGGGGCCCAGGACAGTCCTTGGGTCTGAGGCACAGCTGCTACCTGACATTCCTATGACAGCCCGGCCCCTAGTCGCTCAGCGTGGCACAGATTGTCCAAGCTCTGTACTTTACAGCAAGGAAAGGGGGGCCAGAGGTAAAGGGGCTCCTGCAGTCCCCAACAGGAAGGAGGCAGCCCTGCTCCTGAGCCCTCCTTCGCAGCTTGCCCACTCCCCGTCACAGTACCCACAGAGGCTGCTCAGGACGGCACACAATTGGGGGCTTTTTGGAAACCCAGATCTTGGGCAGCTCAAAGTACCTGTCACTGCAGCGACAGGAGAGTCCGTGCTCTCTGGCTGCTTTGGGCACCTGCACACATGTGGTATTCACTCACACAGACTGTACACACGCATACACACACAGCTGCACACGCATATACACACAAACTTGAAAAGGGAGGAGAGAGGCTGGAGACACAGCTCAGGGAGGAGAGAGGCTGGAGACACAGCTCAGGGAGGAGAGAGGCTGGAGACACAGCTCAGGGAGGAGAGAGGCTGGAGACACAGCTCAGGGAGGAGAGAGGCTGGAGACACAGCTCAGGGAGGAGAGGAGAGAGGCTGGAGACACAGCTCAGGGAGGAGAGAGGCTGGAGAAGCAGCTCAGTGGTTGAGAGCAGCACGCCTCTCCCAGAGGCTCTGGCTTCCCCGCTTCGGTTCCCAGCACCCACAGGAAAGCTCACAACCATCTGTAACTCCAGCTCCAAGAGATCCAGGGCCTCCGCTGGCCTCTGTGGGCACCAGGAACGTACACGGTGCCGACCTGTCGGGGGCGAAATCCTTATATAAAGAGATGTTTAAAACAACAATAAGCAAGCAAAAGAACAAAGAAACGCAGCCTCTAGGACATACCTCAGGTTAATCTAGCCAGAAAGCCCAGGGTGGGGCCTGAATTCTCCTCCCTATGAAGACTGCACGTGATTTTATTCTTTAGCCAGTTTGCGGCCACCATCCAGGAGCTCAGGATTGGGTTGGCTCAGGTTCCTGGAGGAGCAATTCAGGGGCAGGAGCACTGTCCCCCTTCTTGGGTTCGCCTGGTCCGGGTCCCTAGTGTGTCTTTTACTTTGTTAACACAAAGTTCACACCTTCCGGGAGCCTTGGCAAAAATCAAGCACACAAGGGCCTCAGTCCATTCCATTGATATGCCAAGGAACTGATCTCAAAAAGGTGGGCTCTTCAGAGGAGGCCAAGAAAGTGCTTACAGCCAGGCATGATGGTGCACACCTGTAATCGCAGGACTCGGGGAGGCAGAGACAGTTGGAGCTCTGTCAGTTCAAGGCCAGCCTTGTCTACAAAGGGAGGAATCCAGGACAGCCAAGGCAACACTGAGGAACCCTGTCTCAAAAAAAACAAAACCAAAACCAAACAAGGAAGGAAGGAAAGAAGAAAGCACTTATGCCTAATCACTGTGCTCCCCAAAGGGCTCTTTTGGGCCTGGACTTTGCCTCCTGTGAATTAGCTGAAAGGCGAGCCAGCTGCTCCAGCCTTGGCAGGAAGCTGCCCTACCACGATGGCCGCAAGCCAACCATCACCACCGTTTGGCTCAGGAGAGCTGCTCTCTGACAGGAAGGCACTACTCTCTCCAACGGTGGCCATCATGAGAGTCCGGCCACCTACCCCAGGGAGGTCGGTGGACCTGGCAGCTCCGCCCTCTACAAGGAGAGCCCCTCCACCTGAGCATGCCAAGGCGCCCACTGCCAGTGAGCCTGGGAAGACACGCTTGCGTCCTGGCTGTGCTCTGGGAGTGACGAAGCCAGTGGGCCTGGGGGGCCTTGACAGATAACCCATCATCCCCGGGGGTGGAGTTTCCAGAAAGTGTCCCTCGCCCCCAGACCTAGCAGCAGACGCACCCCGATCCGTCAGGACTTTCTGAGGAGTGGGATTCTCTGGGAGGGAACTGTGTCTCTTCTGTCCTGGAATTGGTAGCAGCAAAGGCTCCTCCTGCCCCGTGCTCTTCCGGAAGAAGCAGGGCTCCTCCAGAACTTTATCTTCAGAGGACTCTGGCTTTTTACACAGGAGACAGCCTCAGGTCAACAGCCTCTCAGGGGAGTTTCCTCAGCGACTCTCTCATTCAACAGTGCCCACTGCGTGTGTATAACACATGTACATGCATGTGTTTGCCAGAGGACCACCTCAGGCGTTTTTCTCTAGGAATTATCCACCTTGGGTTTGTTTGAAATCCACAGGGTTTCTTTGTGTAGCAGTGGCTGTCCTGGAACTTGCCCATAGATCAGGCTGGCCTTGAACTCACAGAGATCCTCCTGCCTCTGCTTCCTGGGTGCTGGGATTAAAGGCTGTACCATCACCACAGCTTTTCCCCCCACTTTTACTTATTTTGTTTTGTGTGCATGTGTATATATGTGTGTGGGCACATGCTTTCCATGCCACCCATGTGGAGGTCAGAGGTCAGCTTACAGGAGTCAGTTCTGTCATGTGGGTGTCGGGGCTTGAACTCAGGCCCTCAGGCTTGGCGGCAGGCACTTGTACCTGAGCCATCTCCTGGGCCCTGCCTTGTGATTTGAGACAAGTCCTCACACTGGCCTGCAGCCCAGTAGACTGCTGTTGCTAGGCACGAAGCCCCAGGGACCTGCTGCTCTCCGTCTCCTCAGCTGTGGAGGCACAGGGGCTTGGGACTGAGGAGCACGCACACGCCACAGCCTGAGGAGGACACACACCACCTCAGCCTGAAGAGCATGCACACGCCACAGCCTTCTTCCCAGCCTCGGAGCCTTCTAGCCTCACGAAAAGAGCCGAGAGCAAAGGACAGAGCCTGTGTCCTTGACCTTCATCTCTCACAGGAAGCGGGGAGGAAGCAGATGGGTTAATAGTTACAATTTGGTGGGTGTGAGATGATAGCATGGGCGGCTGGGGAAACAGGCTCAGGGAAGCCATCTGGAATAGAACGTCCTTGGCTCTGCGTGATCCCACCACCCATAGCATCTTAATAATCAGAGGGTCCCAGCACTTGCTGGGGAAGGCCCTGGCTGTGGCCCTGCCCTCGCTAGTGGATGAGTGTCCCCACTTTCTGGAGGCGAGCCACAGAACGTCCGTGTGTGGTCAAGATGAGCAGGTCCTGTCATCTCTGAAGCCACGATGGTCACACCTGGGGCTGGCAGTAATCTTTGCCCTGTGGTCACGGGGCTGGCCATGGCAGCGCCCCTCAGCCACTGTTCAACTCTGGCTCTCCTAGCTTGCCTCCCTCCTAAAAGGATGAAGTTGCAGGGTCTTCCTTGGCACTGGCTACTGTGACTCCCAGACCCTCATGAGGGTCTGCGGGTCTTGTCCCAGGGAGGCAGAAGTCAGGTGGACTTAAGCAGAGACATGGCTGCCTTTGTCCTGAAAGCCTCAGTTTCCTCTTTTGTAAAACATCTCTAAGTACGTTGAGGAACCTGCAGAAGCCCCTGGCACAGTTAGACTCATGACAGTGGCCCCTGGGGCACAGCTCAGTCTCAGGTCTCAGCCCTGGTTCTCCATCTGTGCAGATAGAATCAAAGGGCTGGCCTCTCGGGCCTCTTGTGAGCATGAGCTGACAGGGAAGACTGCCTGGTGCTGCCCGAGGACAAACGCCGGGAGGACATCTGTGATGCTCGGCCAGCTGCAGCCATCGGGAAGAGAAAAGCTCCGCTGAGATGTCTCCGTCAGCATGACTGGTTGGCCGGTTGTGGGGTATTTTCCTGGTTACCGGTTTACCGGTTGATGTGGGAGGGCGCTGTAGTTGGTGCCACCCTGGGCAGATGGTTCTGGGTTATAGAAGGGGCAGGCTGAGCAAGCCCCGGAGAGCATGCTAGTAATGGCGCCCTACTGGGCTTCTGTGCCAGTCTCAGTGAGGGAGCTGTAAGCGGAGACCAACTCTTTCCTCCCCAACTTGAGGTTGGCATCCGGCGATCTAAGGCAAGCACACTGGCGCCCTGGGAGTCAACAGGCAGTTGGGCCCTCTAAAGGTGTGTGTGCTCGCAGCTCTCAGGCTTAGCCAGGGAGCAGGATGAGGACGCGTGCGTGCGTGCGTGCGTACGTGCGGGGGGGTCTTTCTAGATGACTGGGCTCTATGGTCTGGTCTTGGAAGTTCACATCCCTGGGGATGGATGTGCCGGCTGGAGGGTCAGGTAGAGCTTATTCACACGGCCTCACAGCCCTCAGTTCCCGTCTGCTGACTCAGGCCCGGGAAGCGAGGGCTTCGGGGCCTGGTAACCACCTTGTCTTGGGGTGTGCAGCCTGACTCCTCCTCGGCCATCCAACCCAATGCCTGACCTCTCATCCTTTGGCCCTGATGCCAGCCTGCTCCTAAAGAGACAGTGAGTACGCTTTGGGGTTCTGGCCGGAGCGGTGGCTGGCAACCTTCCTGATGCTTTGGCACTTTGACACTTCCCTCACGTCATGGTGGCCTCAAAGTTATTTTCGTTGCTACTTCACGACTGTGATTTTGCTTCTGTTATGAATCATAACACGGATATTTGACATCTGAACCCCATGAAAGGGTCTCCCACAGGGACTGCAGCCTGCCAGTGGAGAACCACGGGACCAGAGCCTAGAAGGCTCTGAGCTTCTCGGTTTATCGAGATTTTAAAATGGCAGCCTGCTAGCTTTGGGTAGAGGGCAAGGGGTCTTTCTGTGGTGTTCTCAGAGGGCAGCCGTGACACACTGTCTCCCCCTGGAAATGTCCGGACACCCAGCAAGAACAGAGGTGCCAGGCTGGGGTGCAGAAACCCCAAGCAGCAGCAGGCTGTCAGCTCCTGAAGCGTGTCTGTCAGCCGGGGCTCCGCACACCACAGAGCGGGAGTGGCCAGCTGGCAGGCCGTGGAGAAGGCAGCGGAGCCGTGTGTGGCAGGGACACTGGCTGCCCCACTCACCACAGCGCCTCACAGAGCCACCTGAGCAGGCCTGAGGGAGACCAAACTTGACAGAAGCTTTGGGGAATAGCTCTGTTCTTGTGAGAGTATGTGTGTGTGAGTGTGTGTGTGTGCTTGTGCACACATATGTGTGCCTGCGTGTTGAAGCCAAACACCAACCACGGCTGTCCTTCCTCAGGTACCGTCCACTTCATTTTTTGAGATGGGTCCTCTCACAGGCCAGAACTGGCCAAGCTGTAGCCTGGATAGCCACTTAGCCCCAAGAATGCACCCGTTCCCCTGACCCCTGGTGCCAGGTTTACAAGTCACACGTATACCACCTAACAGGGCTTCTTAAGCAGGAGTCCTTGGGCTCGAATTCAGGTCACGGTCCTCCGTCCTGCACCGGCCAGGTGCGCCTCCCAGCCGTGAGGCCGCCTCTTCTGCGAGTCGAATGGGAGGCTGCTTCTGTATTATCAAAACACCGAAACAGCTTCTCTGGGCCTCAGCTTCCTCCACGTGAAAAGACGGCGTTAGGCATAGTGAGCTCTGGGGTCCTGTGCTAATGAGCTAACGTTATTCTGTGGTTGGGGTGTCGTGGACCTGAGTAGCAGCTGGAAGCCAACGGCTGAGCTGTCCCCTGGGATCAGCCTGGTGCCTAGCTCCAGGAGGCCTGATGTCACCCAAGGGGCCCATGCCTGGATGGCTCTCATTGGGGTGTCACTATCGACCTTTGAGGCAGGTGGAAGTCAGCTGCTTATCTGTCCCCTGGAATAGCCGATGGCCAGCTCCAGGAGGCCTGACCCCATTCAAGGTGGGCCCAGGTTCAGCTGCAGGGCTCAGGAGGCAGCTGGCTAGGGAGGAAGGAGGGATAAAGAGAGCTGGGGTCTTCCTCCTCAGAAGCATTTCCCCTTTCTCTGGGCAGGCTTCTCTGGGGTGTGGTGTGGTGGGGCCCTGGCTGGTTTTTCCAGCCTGAGACATGCCTTCCACTGTTAGACACCGTCAGCTGACTCTGCTTCCTCCTCAAGGGCCATTCTTCCCGCTTCTGCAGTGACACCCGGCAGGGCACAGAGGCTGCCTGCGAGGGGGGGGAGGGGAAGGTGCTCACGGCCATCCTTGGGCATGAGGCTGAGGAGAGAGGGCTGGCTGGCAGAGGTGACCCCAATGCTCCCTTCACAGCTGCCCAGGCCCGTGTGGCCCTCGGCTCTCCACAGCAGCCTTTCTTCCTCCCAGAGGACTGGTGGGAGCACTCCACCCTACAACCCGGGAGCTGAGAGGGAAGAGAGCACAGCCGGCTCTGCTGGGTGCCGCTGGGAGCCTGGCTGCTCTGTGAGCTGGTACCAGGACTCCGGGCACCATTCAGGGGGAGTCCACGGTTGGATGTCCCTTCCCTGGCCCTTGAACTTGGCAGGTGGCAAAGGTGGAAGCGCAGAAGTGGTCTCCGGCTGGCACTGCGGTCTGCACACTAACAATTGCTCATGCCTATAGGAGCCATCTTGTGAATGGACACTTCGGCAGAGCTGTGCCAGAGGACGGGGTGGGCCGGGTGAGCTTCAGCCAGGAGGGAGGTGTGAGCTTGAAAAGGGATTATCTTGGGCTCCTTTGGCATTTGTCTGGCATTCACTTGCCAACTGTGAAAAAGTGGTTTGGGGCCAAAAGGCATTCTTATCCAGGATGGACTGAACAGGGAGAAAATCAGCACAGGGAGAGCGTGTGGCTTCCTCCTCAGGGCAGTCCCAGAAAACGCGCCACAGACTCTGGGGCAGCTGGCCGGGCTTGAGTGAGCACTGGGCCTTGTGAGGTGCCCTCAGCGTCCTCACATAAGGCGGGCTGACGTGAGGAGAGAGGGCTGTGGCTAGGTGAAGCAGGGAGAACCTTGCAGTGCCTGGTCAATGCCCAGGGGCCACTGTCCTTTCATTAGACACTTAGGGCCATTTCTCAAACGATGGGGAGACTTACTGCCTAGATGAAGAGAGGAAAAGCAAACATCTGAGTACTCAGACGACGACCAGACTCAAAGAGCTTAGAGGGTAGCCCAGAAGGGGGCTGTGTGCCCGAGAGGCCACCCGCCCCGCCCCCACCACGCGGAGGTTAGCCTGCAGGCGCTGCAAGCCCCAGCCCCCACCCTGCACTTATATGAGCCCAGGCTAGATCTGAGCCCAGGCTAGATCTGACAGAAGAGAAGAGCAGCAGTTCCTTCAAGACTGTCCCTAGGAAGTCCGCACTGGACAGCAAGCCGGGCTGATGCTGTCGAGGCCCTGACGCAGACACAGGGCCCTGCGACCTCAGCACTGCAGAGACGAGAGACAGGTGGCAGAGCAGCAAGGTGGCCGCGCTGGCCGTCCTCGCTGTAACCACCATCCTTACACTCTTAAAGGAGGCAGGCTGTACCTCGCCTCATGGCTTGAGGGTTCAGCCAGGAGCGTGACCTCACTCCCTTAGCTGGAGCACTACGGGCCGGCGTTCTTTCGGCCAGAGCCCTCACGCAAGTGTCTGTGGAAAACGGCTTGCAGAGGCCCCAGACTGCTTCGCTCTCGCCTCAGGGGTCTCAGTCTGAAGAAATGGAAAAGATTAAATCACAGGGAGGAACTGGAGGACTCTGAGCAGAGACAGGCAAGAGCCACGGCAGACCTGCGCCCTATCCTGGTGGCCTTCGGTAGGGTCTTCGGTGGCCTGTGGAGGCCTGGCCAGGAAAGGACAGTGCCGCACGGGCCCTGCCGAGCCCCAGAAAACGGCTGCTGCATGGTAAATCGAGCAGTGTGTGGGCGAACAGCAGGCCCCTGGCTGGGAAGCCGAGGGTTAGATGGATGGAGCGTGGACATCTTCACACTGAGGAAGCCTGGCTGCTTTCAGCTGCAGGGGACAGAAAACCCAACACGGTCACTCCACTGGGAACGGCTGACTCTTGCTTGGGAGAGGTCAGCAAGTGTGGCCGGCTTCAAAAAGGCAGCCTGGGCTTCAAAGCCAGGGCCTCCTTTCTTTCCAGTCTTCTTGCAAAGGAGGCTTCCTCGGATTTCAGCCGCCTTCCTGACTCTTGAACCCGCTGCGAGATGATCAGTATCAGACAGAAAGCTTCCTCTAAGGAATAGTCCTCAAGACAGTCCGACGGCTGGCGTACCGTTTACACTCGATTCCCATCCGCTTTCAGAAAGTTGGTCTGTTTGTTTTCAAAACACGGCTGTCCTGGAACTCGCTCTGTACTCCAGGCTGGCCTCAAACTAAGGGATCCGCCTGCCTCTGCCTCCCGAGTGCTGGGATCAAAGGCGTGCACCACCACGCCCAGCTTTAGGAAGCTGTTTTTGGGAAAACTGCTCCGAGAGCCACAATGGTTGGCAGTGGCCCTTGAACCACCGGCCTCCTGGCTCGTGTTCAGGAAGAGAATGGCCTCTGTGCCCCAGTCTGACTGGCAGGAGGCCCACAGTTCATGCTGGTGCAGCAGCGGGGGCCTCCGGGAGGCGCTGGCTCAGTGGCTCTCCCTGAGCCTGTCTCAGGGGTCGGGGCTAGAGCTAGTTGGTGCACACACCATTGCAAAGCCCGCTCCTGCGGCCGGGGTAGGTGAGCTCACCCCCCCATACCCCCCCTCCCGTGGCTGGGCGCTCTTGTTAGCAGGGCTAATTACTGTCAGGAGCGGTGTTGGGTAGCCAGCATGGGCTGGACTTGATTCTGCGGGCAGCTGGAGGTTTTTGGTCTGGAAATGAGCTCTTTCAGACTGTGTCTCGGGAAGATTAGTCTGACCACAGATATGGAAGTCAAAGGCCGGCCGGCAGGCCAGTGGGGTTTTATTAGGAGCCCCTGGAGGGGGATGGTGAGGGCCGCTGTCAGGAGCTACTGCAAGAAAGGGACAGCAGTCAAGTACTTGAGAGAAGTGACGGGACTCAGCATTCTGTCAGACACGGAGAGGACAGAGGGGGAGGGAAGGAGCACAGGGTTCAAAGGGTGCCAAGGTTCCTGGCCTGGGGGAGTGTGTGGGCTTTCTGCCCACACCCTAGACTCCTTCCTGAGAGGAGGCTGCTCTCCAGGACCACTGGGAAATCAGGAGTCACCACTGATTGTACAACACTATATCAAACAGCCTGGCACAGCCTTCTCCTTGTATGTGGAAAGCGGATAGAGGAGGACCTGGAGAGCAAGCCCCATGGGGCTGCATAAGGAGACCCTGCCAAAGGGGGTGGGAGAGACACACAGATGCACACAGAGATCAGAGAGAGGCAGAGAGAGGTAGAGAGACACATACAGAGACACACAGAGACAGACAGGAAGACAGAGAGACAAAGACACACACAGAGACAAGAGAGAGACAGAGACACACAGATACACATTGAATGAGACGGAGAGAGATGAAGACACACAAACACAGACAAGAGGGAGAGACAGGGAGACAGAGAGACATACATACAGAGACAGGACATACAGAGACACACACAGAGACAAGAGAAAGACAGAGACACAGAGACAGAGAGATAAACATGGAGATAAGAGAGAGCTCACTGAGGGGTCGGCAGAGTGGCCAAGCAGCACCTTCTGTGGAGTGTCTTTTGGGGCGGCTACAGCTCGGTGGAGAGCACCGCCCTGCAGGCCCTGGGCTCTGTGGGCAGGCAGGCTCCAGGAACGACCAGGAGACCTCACCGGCTCTCCCAACCTCACCGTCTTTTGGTAAGCACTGAGGACATCTTTGAAGACTGGTTGACAGTCAGGCTGTGTCAAAGCACATGACTTTAAAGGACTCTAATGTGGTGCTTGGGACCCTCAGTCTGTGCAGTGGGCTCAGCACACTCCCGTACCGAGGCTCCGTGCCAGCTCCCCTTACACAGAGATGGGCAATGTGGTGACCCGGTTCCCCTCGGTCTTGGCTCCAGCTCTTCCTCGTTATCAATACAGCAGTTAGTGGACATGGAGCAAATGCTCCCCCAGTGCCAGTCTTTGTGTGGGCTGTCAAGTGCCGGTCCCAGCCATGCTCTCTGGGCCGTGAGCCCCTCATGGCTGCCCTCAGCTCAATTTGACAAGTGCTCACTGCACTCACAGGAGCTGGGAGAACCATCAGGAGTGAGTGCAGTTCTGCCGTACAGCTCACAGTGGAGGCGTGACAGGGGACAAGACCGTGAACGTATACACAGGGCCGTTCACACACATACACACGCATATACATATACGCATACACACGGGGCCATTTACACACACACATACAGGGCTGTTACACAGGGCCATCCTATCTACCAGGTGAGATCCAACTAAAACATCTTAAATATGGAAGACAGCCTTCCTGACTAATCCTCAGAGACTTCAGTCACCTGCTGCCCTTACAGAGCATGCCAATGTGCCCCTCTAGCTGGTGCTCTCGGGAAGGAGGGCTGCAGCCAGCTGGAGTTTGGTCTCAAAGCCCTGTTCACACAGAGCTCAGCGTAGGGCCGTCCGGGCAGGAGGTGGCCG
This sequence comes from Meriones unguiculatus, assembly GCF_030254825.1. Lineage (NCBI taxonomy): Eukaryota > Metazoa > Chordata > Mammalia > Rodentia > Muridae > Meriones > Meriones unguiculatus. The sequence continues at coordinate 110,344,005 of NC_083359.1, forward strand.
CTGGAAGTTAACCTCCGCCCCTCCCGGCCACCTCTCTGGCCACATGCTCTGGCTACCTTGCCACACCTTGCTTGTCAGACTTTCAGGGGTATCCTGGCTTCCATTAAAGCCACTAAATCCTGTAAGATGGAAAAGAAATTTTCCAGGGGGAAGAAGTGGCAGCTTCTGCCCTGAAAACAGTCCCCCCATCCTCTCCCTCAGGAGAAGCTGCAGTGGAGGAGGCCCGACTCCCCCTCAGAAGAGACTGCAGTGAGGGAGGCCCGACTCCCCCTCAGAAGAGGCTGCAGTGGAGGAGGCCCGACTCCCCCTCAGAAGAGGCTGCAGTGGAGGAGGCAGTGAGGGAGGAGAAGCCGCAGTGGGGTACTCCCCAGCAATGCCTGCAAAGGGCCTTAAAATTAGGACCTTACCTTTTCTCTTTTAGTTGGGTTTTCACATTGAAAAGGAAAAATTTATCCAACCAAATGGCTCAGTGGGTAAAAGAGCTTGCTACTAGGCCCAACAACCCAAGTTCAACACACACACACACAAATAAATAAATAAAAGGTAAATAAATGTCAAAAAAATCAAATCAAAGGGAGCGCTGGGGCAAGAGGAGGGTTGGGGAAAGGAGGAGAAGGTGAGAGGAGGGGACAGGGGAAGGAAATCTCCCTTAGAATACCAAGTTAAATTTCCGTAAGCCAAGGGCCAGGGCAAACCTCTGTTGGCTGAGGGCTTGCCCAGCAGTCAGGAGACCCTGGGTGCAACCCTAGCACCACGTGAACCTGGGCATATGGTACACACCTATAACTTGGCACTATGGGGTTGGATTCAGGACTGGAGGTTTTCAGTCATCCTTGGATACACAGTTTGAGGCCAGCCTGGCCTACATGAAACCCTCTTAAAAAAAAAAGTGAAATCTGGCAACATCTACTTCCTTCGCTGGGCACGGCGGCGGCCCAGTCAGCAATGTGCCGCGTGAGTACAGGGTGGGTTTAATAGTCTCTAAATGTCCTGCTTTGCTTCATTGGCGCAAAGCCAACAACTGCACCCTGCCAGGTGTAACGCACTCACTGTCTTCACAGAAGCCAGACAAGATTCACTCCGAGGCTGAGCGGACCGGATAAGCACGGTTCCCTCGGGGCTGAGCCAGGCCTGCCGTAATGCGCTGGAACAGCGCGTTATGATGGCGTTTTTAAGTCAACTGCTTTATGATCTCAGGGTGAGGCAGCTCCTGGGAGATGTTCGGGTCCCGGGAGCTCAGTCATGTCCCCTTAGGTGACACGACAGTTACACGGAGGCTGAGCACCCCCAGTCACACACAACAGCACACACGACCTCGCCACCACAGCTACGCTCCTGATGACAGGGACCTCGAGCGCTCCTGTCTTTCACGGGCCCCGCGCTGCACACGTCTTCATCTGTGGCCGCTCACTAACTGTGTGTGTTTCATCCTCTCGTTTCTCTCATCTTGCAGCTGAGAACACGGCAGAGACCAGCTGGGTAGCTGATCCCAGATCACACAGCTGCGCTTTAAAATCTGGAAAGGAGAAGTCCGGCAATGGGAAGGGCTTCTGAATGCACTCCTGAGCTTAATTCACGTGTGCTTCGGCAGCGTGACAGTGCATGACCTCACTGCAGCCTCGGCTCTGAGCACACACGTTCACAGGACAGTACACCATAGGGTGCCAAGCAGTGCCGACACCTGGGCTCAGCGTCCATGCGGCAGACGTCACACATGTGTGGGAACTGACTATGGAGCCCAGGCTGGCCTTGACCTCTGAGTGATCCCGCTGCCTCTGCCTCTTCTGAGGGGATTAAAAGAGCTTAACATCACGTTCAGCTACAAAGGCGCTTGACTATTTTCCTAGTGTAATTCTTTAACTTGTAAATATCACATTAGTCTTTCTTTGTTTCTTACTGTGTTGGAATGTTTGTTTTTAGTTGATTTGAGTTTCATTAAAACAAAACAAAATTTGGCCTGGCAGTGGTGGCACATGCCTTTAGCACTCGGGGTCAGGGGCAGGGTTAGGGTTAGGGTTTTTGGGAGGCAGAGGCAGGCAGATCTCTCAGTTCCAGGACAAGCAAAACTACACAGAGAAACCCTGTCTCAAAAACCAAACCAAAACAAAAAAACCAAAACATTTATTGTGTTAGTGTGCGTGCTATGTGCCATGTGTGCGCTCGAGTGCACACACGCACACAGGGAGAGAGAGCGCGCTTGTGCTATTCACGTGTGCCATTGTAGTGTGTGTTACAGGTAGAGGACAACTTCCGGGATCTGTTCCATCTTCAGGTTCAGTGACAGTGACTTTAACCATCAACCATCTTTGAGGGAGGGGCTCTCTGTGTAGTCCTGTCCTGAAGTTCCACTGTAGCCCAGGCTGGCCTTGAGCTCCTCCTGGGAAGCCTCTTGCCTCGGCCCTGAATGCGGTGCTGGTGGCTTCCGCCTGCCCTTAAGAAGCCTCTCCACCCCGCGGCCCCCACAAACCCCAGCCCCATGCCTGGCTTGTCTTTAGAGCTTTGCTCTGAATCCCCCAGCCCCATGCCTGGCTTGTCTTTAGAGCTTTGCTCTGAATCCCCCAGCCTGGCTGTGTGAGATGTCTGCTCACTTCCCCCACCCCCCCCCAGACCCGGGACTGCAGCAGCCTTCATCAACAGCGTCCTGCTCCAAAGCCAGGCCACTGTAAGCTGGCAAGTGTGGGGTGGGACCTTAGACACCTCAAAAGCGGCTCTCCTCTGACTCGGGCATGTCACAATCCCCTGACACAATCCTGTGGGGCGAAGGCACAAATGGGCAGGGCAGACTTTGCCATGTCCCTCAGCCTGTCCTCAGTACTGAGGAATGTCTTACTGATGAACACACACACCGTGGCCACATCGGAGGCTGTGAGAACACTTCATTTCACTCAGCTCATCCAATTAACGAAAGGTGACAAACAAGTTAAAAGAAGTCCCGAGGTAGCCACCTCAGCGCTGCAGGCCCAGGGTGGGGGGTGGGGGGATAAACAACATGATTGCAGCCCCAGCTGGATGCAGGGTGGAAGGCCCCACTTTGCAGGCTTCGGACAAGAAGCTCGAGTTTGTCCTGGTGCCGCCGGTTTCATTTTAAAGGAAGGCGTAGAAGGAAGCCTACTGGAAATGGAACAAGAAAGGTTCTGGTGAGGCTCCCGGATGGGAAGGATGGACAGACATACAGACCTCTGGGGGAAGGCGGTGAGTGTAGGCTCTGGCCTCCACACAAGGGCTCCAGAGGTTCCCCAGATCCGGTCCCCAGCCTGAAGGGGAGGCCCTGCCCAGGACACAATGAATGCGCAGCTGAGCCTGCAGAACAGTCACTGAGGACCTCCCTAGGAGCACGCACACTTCACGAGAGACCTCACTCCAGGGAGCTTCCTAGGAGCACACTTCACGTGAGACCTCACTCCAGGGAGCTCCCTAGGAGCACGCACACTTCACGAGAGGCCTCACTCCAGGGAGCTCCCTAGGAGCACACTTCACGAGAGACCTCACTCCAGGGAGCTCTCTAGGAGCACGAACACTTCACGAGAGGCCTCACTCCAGGGAGCTCCGCCCCGCCTTCATGGAGGGGTGTGCCCACGCAGAAGACGTGGCCTGGGTCTTCGTCCCTTGAATCCAAGGCAGAGACTTGGGACTCTACAACTAAAGCTGAAGACGGCTGCTCAGACCTGTGCAGTGGACAGGGGGCAGAGTCACAGCGGCACCGGCTGCTGGGTGACGTGCGGTGAAGTCCTGAGGGGCATACAGGTGAGAGGAAGTGGCTTTCCAGAACACGCCGGTCTGCAAGTTGAAAGCCACTCCAGCCTAAAGCGAAGCAGGAGGAAGAGAGCAGCACAGCAAGGCTCCTTCACGCTCCAAACTGTAGCGGTCCACACTGTGGCTGTCCACGTGCTGGCTCACGTGGTAAGAATGGTCTTTGCGCACCTTGCTGCTTTTCCTGAGCGTGTGTCTGCGCACACACGCAGCCTGGCGTCACAGGAGGCCAAGAGAGCCGGTCACATTCTCTAGTTGCAAATGGTCGTTTGCCCCATTTTGGGTGCTGGGAATTGACCTTCCTTCAGTTCTACCTTCTATCTATCCTGCTGCTTTTACACACACACACACACACACACACACACACACACACACAGCTTGTCCTGGTTAGATTTTTGTCAACTTGACACAAGCTAGAGTTATCTAAAAACATGCCTCCATCAGATTACAAGTCTTTGAAGAACTGATTAAAACCGGTGGTGGTGGTGGCAGCCATGGCTGCGCACGCCTTTAATCCGAGCACTTGGGGGGCAGGAGGGGCTGGATCTCTAGTTCGAGGCCAGCCTGGTCTACAGAGTGAGTTCCAGGATAGCCAGGGCTACACAGAGAAACTCTGTCTTGAAAAAAACAAAAACAAAACAAAATAAAAGCAACAGAAAAGCATTGATTAATGATTGCTGGGAGGCCCCACCCACTGCGTCGGTGTCACCCTGAGCTGTGGTCCTGGGTTCTGTAAGAAAGCAGACCGAGCACGCCAGGGAGCAGCCCCCTGCATGGCCCCTGCCTCAGCTCCTGCCTCCAGGTTCCTGCCTGGCTCCTGATGATGGACTGTAAGCCGGATAAATCCTTTCCTCCCCAAGCTGCTTTTGCTGTGGTGCTTTCTCACGGCAAAGGGAGCAAGCAAGGCACCCCGAGGTGCTGATCCTAAGCCCCATAACACCTATGTGGGGAGTCTATATCTTTGGAACTGAACCCAAGTTAACATCCTTAATAATATAAGAATTTTCATGAGCCAACAAGACAATAGACAAGTAGGTAAAAGGCAGGCGGCTGCGAACGCACCATCGTTAAGTGCATTTGTAAGACACGTCAGCAAAGGCAGTCTAGGAATTGATCGTAGAGAAAGAGCTTTCCACAAGCATAAAAAAATAAATATTCCAGGGCAGGTGAAGTAATGGCAGCACTCTGGAGACGGCTGCAGGTGGATCTCCGATTCCAAGGTCAGCCTGGTCTACAAGCTGATTTCCAGGCCAGTCAGGGCCACATAGTGAGAACTGTCACACACTCAAAAGTGGGGTACTGGAGAGATGGCTCAGTGTTTAAAAGCACTCTTTGTTGTTCAAAAGGACCTGGGTTCAATTCCTGCCTTTTACCCACCCCCCAGGAGGGAGGCTCCACAGAGCGCAGGAGGAGCCCTGCACCCCAAGGCCACTTTGTAGCGCTGCTGGAAGGGGAGACCCCACCCCACAGGAGGTAGCGCTGAGATGCCAACACGTGTGCCCTCGAATCTCTCTCCTGTGCTCTGGTGTTGTTGCTGGCATAAAGTCGTAAGTGCTAGGCATGTGTAAGATTTCTACAGCGGCTCTCAGATGTCCACAGCCGCACGGCCTTCCGTGGGTTGACATGAGGAAGCCGGGAGTCGCGGCCCTCAGACATCTGGGGAGGTGGACATGAGTGAGGCACGTTAACTCTAACTGTGCTGAAGTCTTACAGTAAGCACTTTCGGAAACGCTTCTAAAAGCCTCCTATTTCCCTTCTCACTGACAACCCCCAAAATTCACAGGAGAAAGAAGTTTGCTTTTCATTCTGGAGGTTTCTCTCTGTGCTGCATAAGTGCCACCTATTTTACAGTCCAGCCATGATGTGTTCTCAGGGAACCAGGGGCGTTAGGCCCGTCTGGAGTCCTGGCACAAGGGTGGACAGTTCCAGGCCAGTTTGGACTGCCAGGGTGAGGAGGTGAGAGGGGGTGAGACATAGGCAGACCTGGAGAGAGTTTTTATACCTGAAAGTTGGCCAACGTCTTGTATTTATGGGTATCCACAGTAAGATACAGCTGCTCCATAGTATCGAAATGGACTTTAAGATTTTTTTTTCCAGTTTTTCACTTGTAAGCAAAGCTCCAGAGGAAAGTCTTTAATTTTTAAACAATGTCTATTTGTTTTTATTTTCAATGCATGCCAGCACAGGTAAAGATGCCTTTCCTGCATGTGTGTCTGTGCATCGCCTTATGCCCAATGCCTGCTGAGGCCAGAAGAGGGCATTGGATTGCGCGGCTCAGGAATTACAGACAGTTGTCCGTGTCCCCTTAGTTTAATCCTGCTGTACCGAAAGCATTTTGGGGTACAGCAAATGCTTTCCAGCCCCTCCGGGTGTGCTGAAGGCCGAGGTGGCCTCCCCTTGGCACATCTGCTCCTGCAGGGATGTGAATTTCCCGCCGCTGACCTCCGGCAACCTGTGACACGCTCTCACTGCCTAGACTTTCTTCTGCGCTGATCCCAGTAAAGTCCTGGGAGCAGGAGTGGACAGAGGGCAGCAGGGAGAGGGCGGCTTCACACCCCACACCCTGAGCTCCGCCCTGAGTGAGCGACAGGCTCAGCCGTGCGCTGCCGTGGTTCTTGGTTGCTCTTGGGGAGAAGATCCCGGCCCAAGCATGGGGGCTGAGCCTTCCTGGCCTCTCTGGCCAAAGAGTGCCTTAATTTCACAAGTACTGGACATACGCAGATGTGCCTGCGGCCTTCTGCAGAAACGCAGAGACGGCACAGGAGGACGTGGGCGTGGCCCGCTTCACCCATCTAGCCTGGCAGATGGCTCTCCAGAGTTGCTCAGAGAAAGTTTTGAGCTTGGAGATCATATCACCACGAACAGAAAAGCTCCCTCGGCGGGTTCCGTCAGCACAGTAGCTCATGAGGTCATGTCTGGTGATCGCAGAATTATCTTAATCATTTATTAAGGTAATTTAATAATGTTTATTAAGGCAATCAAGGCTTGAGATCACCAGCATCACCCTACACTACAAACTCCCAACGCCAAGTCCAAAGACTGCTTGGCAGAGCCACTCCTGAGAAGCGGCTGGGGTGGGCGATGCCGGGTCAGCCTTCCAGAGCTGCCTTCCAGAGCCCCCAGCAGGACTCTGTCCCCCACTCCCTGGTGCCTCTTTCCGTGTGTGGCACAATCTTGAGGACGCCTGGCTGGCATTACTTGTCACATTCCCGTTTCTGGCTGGGCTCCAGGCACTGCTGCCTTACACTCACCCTGGGTACCAGGTGGGAAACTGAGGCCTACAGGAAGAACACACTGTCCAAGGTGCCAGTGGTCGTTCATCAAAGACCCCGGTTTCTGGAACTGCAAAGAGGCCATTGTTCTGCCCCCTCCCCCCCCCCGCCAGCGCACGGTCCTACAGGGCTCAGACTGTGGACGTAGCACGTCGCAGCTGGGCTTGGAGGCCCAGCTTGGAAATGGGCACCTGCCATGACCCAGCGGCTGCTGACAGCCATGTATTCATTCTCAAGCACAGGCCTGTGAGCTGCGTGCACCCCACAGGTAGACAGGCCGTGGGAACGGAGCTGGGAAGCTGGCTCGGTTGGTCAGGTGCTCGCTGTGCAAGCATGCGCGGCTGAGTTTCATAGAGCCGCCCAGGCAGCTGGTGTTCCCCCAGCTCAGACACTGTGGGCTCTGGAGCGTTCTGGTGGACCTCGCTGAGCCACAGAGATCCACAGCAGGAGACCCTGACTCAAACATAAAGTGGAGAGCAATTAAGACGCCTGACATTGATCTGGCTCTACATGCATGTGGCAGGGCGTGCACACAGACGCACACACGCACACGCACGCACACATACAAACTCTCTCACATATACCCACACAACGTACCACAGCCCCCCCACTCACCCCCACACCCCTACCCACACAGAGGGAGTTGTGTGTATTTCTCTCCCAGTCTCCTGTGAGTGTAATGTCACACCTTGTGGCTGCCTGTGGAGAACCTGACTGGAAACCATGGTCAGCTGAAGCCTCCACTGACAAACAGCTCACCACCTGTGCTAGTTCATCCCACAGAGACGCCTCTGTGGCCGCCCTGACCCAAATCTGGGACACGCCCTGTAACGTCATCCAAAATCTAAGTGACTTCCAGAACGAGAACACACCCAGACTTCCGGGTGACGTGGTGGCCTGGGGGCTGCCTGGGCGTGAGCCTGCGGAGAAAGGAGTCAGGATAAGGAATTCAGATTTTATCCCAAAGAGACTCAGAAGAAGAGCTTCCAAGTTCCATGGATGGTGGGCACGGTGGCACAGGCCTTCAGCCTCAGCAGGAGGGTCTCTGTGAGTTCCAGGCCAGCCAGGATTGCGCAGTGAGACTCCAGCTTTAAAAAAAAAAAAATGTGACTGGAACCAGGAAAGAAGAGGAATTGTCCGTGTCCCCTTGGTTTAATCCGGCTGTACCGAAAGCATTTGGGGGTACAGTGGCGTGGTGGGGCACAGAGGAACACCCCAAAGGACGCTGAGCCCTGTCGCCCCGACACCCTGGAAAACTTCCGTGCAGCTTCTCCGTGCCATATGCCATTGCCCCCCATGTCCTAATGTCACCTTCAGTAGATGCTTGTGAGTCTGTCCCTTCCTGGGCACTTGGTCTCCTCGATCATCATGGCCACCTGATGAGGGACCAGGCGACTGATGCCTGACCAAGATCCCTGGCACAGAGTTCAGAGTCCAACAAAGCAGAGGAAAACCTGCCAGGCCCCAGGAATCAAAGGCCAGTGGGTCACCTGCTTCCCTGCGGGTGGGTGATAAAGCTCTCTGTGGCTGGTGATTGTCTGGGGCCAAAGGCCTCAGAGCACCTCCGCCCTCTTCTCGGCTCCGCACCTAACTCTCCTCTCGGCCTACTCTTGCTACGCTCCCGGCTGGGCTTCATGGGGACAGGAGGACGGGGGAGAGCTTGTGCTTGTTCTAACAGGCAGCCCCTGAAAGGCCCGGATGCCGGCCTGGGCGGGATCCGAGGTGCTACGGTGAGCACAGCAGACACTTCTGGACCTGGGCTCTTTCACGCCCGGCCTCCACGCCAGACAAACGTGATCCACCCTCTCTGGGGTGAGCAACAGCGTCCGTGGCCACAGGGAGCTACGGGGTGCAGGCTCTGGGCCTACAGGAGGGCCTCAGACCCTGGGTTTATTAAGTGACTGGATCCTGATTGGCAGGACTTGCCGATGGGAGAAGGTCTTGCCCAGCGGTGGGTTCGAGGCATCCTAAAGTGGGAGGAAGATGGACAGACCGGCCTGAAACTCCTGGCTTCCCCTACCATCAAAAGCACCAACTGAAAGCATTTCGAAAGAGCAGCATGTGTGGAAACTGGCAAGCAAACCACAACTAAGGCGACCCTCTTTGAACGTGGCTCTTGCCCTGTACTGAACCAGCATGGACAAGCCTGAAATGCTGAGGCCGGATTTTGAACACTTACAACTGCCAGTGTTTCTTGATACTTCCCCACCCTCCCACCGTCTCCAGCTGGACCTGCTGGGGAGGAGAGCTGAGCTCTGAGGTGATTCCCACACTCGGAGCTAGCTTTGTGCGGCCTCCCTTGGGGGTAAACTACCCGGGACTGTGAGAGTCAGTTGCTTTTGAACTGTTATGGTGAAATGCTATAGCTGCAAAATAACTTCTCTCAAAGCCAGGTTTCCCAAAGGTGAAACGAATTATTTCAAAGTCTATGTGAAGGAGCACAAAAGAAAAAGCTGGGCAAACCCATCACCCATGCGCTACACCAGCCGTCTTCAAGGACTTCCTGAGCCCGGCTGGACCCCAGGCAGGCATGGGCTTGGCTTCAGGCTAAAGCTTTTCTTCGGAAGTGTGGAGGGCCAGCAGAAGGATGAAGAGAAGGAGGACGGGGAGATGGGGGAGGGAAAGTAAAACAAGTGTTCAGGTTATCGTGCCATAGCGCATGCCTGCAATCCCAGCTAACCCCAGCTGAGGCAGGAAGGTTGGAAGTTCAAGGCCAGCCTGGTCTTGTGCAAGCTCTGGGTGCTGGCAACACTTTGTCTTAAAATAAAAGTAAATTGTGCCAGAGCTGCTCAGCAGGAACATTTGCCCAGCACGCATGATGCCCTTTGTTTGGTTCCCAGCAGCACTGAATAAACACTAAACTTAAATGTAAAGAAGCATTCAGGCTATGGGGACGAGAGCCAGCCTTAGCCCACAGCAGAAGCTAATGCAGGGAAATGAGCATTTAGTTCTGAGCAGCGGAGCTCACCACAGGGTGATGGAGCAGCCTGGGGCAAGGAGGGTGAAGCAGAATGGTGGGGAGAGCATGGGCGGCATATGGAGCACAGAATCCTGTACGCACGCACGCACGCAGGCACGCAGGCTAACACAGTAGCCAGGCAATTTTATAAGGATACAGCCTAAAGCATCTTCCCAGCAAAGCCAGAGTCCGGAGGGGCAGAGCAAAACCAACCAAACTGTAAGAAAAGAAATGAAACGGCCTGAGACCACAGGACACAAACTAGCAAGCTCGGCACTACCATCCATCATCTGGGTCCTAGAAAGAACAGGCCGCCTTGCTGACCCCTCTCAGCGACATTCTTTATCAGGGTCTTACTAACCAGGCTTGGTCTCCCCTTCCCCACCCTTTCACTCCGCTCCTCACCCTCTGGATAATTTTGAAATGAATTATCACATCACTTCATCTGTAAATATTTCAGTTGTTTTATTAGCATTTAGATGTGAGCAAGCTCAAATTATACAGGTCAGAGCGTGTTTAAAAAAAAAAAACCACGAAACTAGAGATCTTGGCACCATGAACACACCCCCCCGGCCCAGCCGCTGGCTTGTTTGTTCACGGCATCCCAGGGGCCCAGAAGAACTTCCAGGGGCTTTGGAGGACATGAAATGAAATGGGGTGCCCCAGCCTCAGCTTTGCTGCAGAGCCTGCATCCTCGCAGAACACTGGACACACGAGCAAACACTTGTCCCTGCGCATCTTCATGCTATTTCCACCCTGGGTCAGAGAGGCATCTCAGTAACGCACGCCCCGCCATCAAACTGAGTCCACCCGAAGCAGCTGGTGGCTTCTGAGGATGGTGGGGCAGCAAAGGGTGGGGCCGGGCGTGGGAGGCGGATGGGCACAGAGGGTCTGGAGGCTCAGAAGAGGGATGTGAAACTGAGTGGGAGGCAGAGAACGAAAGTGGAGCGTGTTATCCTGGAGTGAGGATGAGTCACACAGAGAAGAGATAGATCTCTCCCACTGCGGCTCTGAGTAACACCCTTCACGGGGAAAAGCAACCAGGGGCTTGAGGCCCTTGACAGTGACAGGGAGAGGATGTGGTGTGCAAGGTGTGTTTCAGGAGCCGGAGCACCCCTCCCGGGTGGCCTGGGTGTGCCATTCCCCCTCTCCACCCCGCACTCAGGCTCCCCAGGAGAAGAGCAGACGGGGCGGTTAACTCTGGATTAGCCGTAGGAAAGTGGCAGAGCCCAGTGAGTTTGGGGTGACTTTTACATGGTGGTTGTGGGCAGAGATGGTTCATGCATGAACAGTAGGAACCAGAACAGCACACAAACTCACACCTGGGAGGTACTGATGTGTCAGTATTCCCCAAAGCACAGGCATTACCTCATTCAAGTCTGGATGGTAAACTCCAGTATTATCAGGCTGTCTCAGGGAAACTGTACAGCCTACCCAAGACCCACTGGTTATAAACAGGAGAGTCAGACTCAATATCGCTTCTCTGAATTCCAAGTCTTCTTTTTCTTTCTTTTTTTTTTTTTTCGAGACAAGGTTTTCCCGTGTAGCCTTGGGTATCCTGGACTCACTTTGTAGACCAGGCTGGCCTCAAACTCAGAGATCTGCCTGCCTCTGCCTCCCTAGTGCTGGGATTACAGGCAAGTACTACCACGCGTGGCTTGAATTCCAAGTCTTGAAAGACTGTTGTAGATCCTCCAGTGGTGCTAGGGTGAACAGAATCACCACACACTCAGTTTTACTATTCAATCAAAATCCAGAAACTTTATTAAATGTGACATCAGAGCCAGCCCAGTGAGGTTCTCACTGGATAAGCCGGGTGTGGTGGAACATGCCAGTAATCCCATCAGCCGCAGGCAGAGCAGGTAGTGCATGCCTTTAATCCCGTCACCCGGGGAGGCAGCTGCAGGCGGAGCAGGTGGAGCACACCTTTAATCCCAGCATTTAGGGAGGCAGAAGCAGGCGGATCTCCAAGTTCAAGGCCAGCCTGGTCTACAGAGTGAGTCCAGAACAGCCAAGGCTACACAGAGAAACCCTGTCTCAAAAACAAAAACAAAAACAAAAAAGCTGGGAAAATACAGACCCCAAAATAAGCACAGAGATGAACTATAAACCACGGGAGACTCGGGAATCCTTGGACACTTACTGATAACCAGGAAACAAATGAGTGGAGTTGTAGGGAGCACCTGCTTCCGGAATGCTGACAAATGCTGACACAGCAGAGCGGAGGTGGGGCCAGGCTGGGACACTCACACTGCATGTGAGGGGAATCGTCCATGGATGTCTGTGTGGTCTTAACAGTATCGACCCAGAGGCTGCTTCTCCGTTCGAAGGGAAAACTAGTTATAGGGTAGAGGGACCGGACAAGCCTGGCACCAGGGCCGCTGCAGGGAGGGCAGGTGGCTTCACTCGTCCCCAGCACAGATCCCCTAGAAAGACCTGGAGGGTTCTGCTCTCTTCCATCTGGGAGGACACAGCCTCGGTGGAAGCTGGGAGGCTTTGACTTTATTCTGAGGCGCTGGGGATCTACCTAAGGCTTGTGTGTGAGCTACTGTCTCCCTGCTACAGCAAAATTCTTGACAAAAGCCAGGGAAGGCTGGAAGCTGGAGCAAGGGCCGGGGCCCACCCCAGCAGGGAAGGCCTGGCTGGAGCTTGAGGCACTGGGGCCTGTGTGGTCCTTTCCATTCAGCCCAGGGCCCCAGCCCATGGCATGGCGTCATCCCGCCTCTACCTCCATCAACGAGAAACTGCTTCACAAGCATGCCTAGAAGTCTGTTTGCATGGGACTCTGTCACAGTGACAATCAATATGAGCCACCACTGATGTGTTAATTATATTTTGTGATGTACCCAGTTCACAGTGATTGAGAGGTAATTCCAGCATAAGTCAAAGACCGTCTGTATTTCAAAATTCAGAAGGTTTTCACCCAGGTTTCCCTACTGTTAGGTTTTCTCCCGTTTGCTTAGGCTCCTGTGCTCATTCTCACTCACTTGTTTTTGCTTTGAAATCGTTTGTTGCTGTGCAACCCCAGCTGTCCCAGAACTTGCTAAGTTGACCTGCCCTTTAATGTGAAGCAAGATACACAGTTCATAAGGACCAGACCTCAAAAGTTGCCCTTTGATGCAGACACAGATGCACACAGTGCAACCCAAATTGGAACACCTCAGTGTCTCAGAAAATAGGGCTTTTCTGCTACATAGCTGTGGCACATTTGGCAGCTTTATGTCCTGGAACAGTCTGGAACTCAGAGATCCTCCTGCCTCTGCCAAGTTTAAAGGTGAGCGCTGCTGTGCTCAGCTGAGTCTGAACTGGCTGCTGAGGTCTGTGGTTGGACCTGGCTTAGGCTACAGCCTTCGACTCTCAGCTTTGATGAGTCTCGGGCGGGTTTCTCAAATGTAGTTCTTACAGCTCCTCAGCCCACGACCCCAGGCTAGTCATAGGCTGTGTGATGTTTCCAAGCTGCTGCTCAGGCCCCAGGTTATAACACCTCTCATTGGCTCACGTGGGCTAAGTCAGCTTTTAAACACAATGCTTACAACATTCGCTAACGGAAAAGGCCTGTAGTGGTTTGAACGGTGGCTCCTCAGGGTATGCCCATGTCCTCACTCCTGGGAGCTGACAGTGTTATAAAGAGAAGCCATCCTCTGCAGATGTAAGGTTCTTGAGATGAAGAGAGCATCCTGGGTTATGTAGGGGGCCCTGATTTCAATCCCAGGGGTCCTTACACACAAGGGACATTATGTGAAGATGGAGGCAGTACAGCCCAAGCCAAGGAGAGCTGAAGCCAGAGCACACAAAGCAAGGCCTCTCTCTGGGCCTCTGAAGGGAGCAGGGCCTGGCCAACACCTTGGTTTTAGAGGTCTAGCCTTAGGAACTGTGAGGCGGCTCATTTCTGTGGTTTCTAAAGCACCAAGTGTGTGGTCGTTGGTTAATAGCGGCCATTATAAACTGTTCTGGGACAGCTAGGTTTCAGCTCTCTCCCCTCCCCCAGCCCCCAGACAGGGTCTCACTGTGTATCCCTGCCTGTCCTGGAACTCACTATGTAGACCAGGCTAGCCCCAAATTCACAGAGCTCCCCCTTCCTCCTCCTCCCAAGTGCTGGAACTAAAGGCATGCACCCTTATCCAAGGTTTGGTTATTGTTATGCTGATGTACAGACAATTCAACTGCCTGGCTTCAGGGCCTTTAGGGTCCTGACAAAGTCCTATGTCTTCACCTGTGCCAGGTGCTGGGCACACAACTCCCCTCTCTCCCCCCACACTCGGACTCTCTCCCTAGGGCGCCCCACCTCCTTCTCTTTTTCCCTGTCCCCTTTCCACAATAAATCTTTTATACCAAATATGTGTTGGTGGATTCTTAATTATAACAGTTATCAACGGATCTCATATGTATACAAACGCATACACACACACACATATTCTTGCTTGTTTCAATATTATTTTTTAACCTAATGTTTTTAAGTGTCTAGCATAGTACCTTGCATTTAAAAATAATGAAGCCTAGAATGGTGGTACACTCCTTTAATCCACACACTCTGAGCGGCAGAGGCAGACGGATCTCTGTAGTAATGCCAGCCAGGGCTACACAGTGAGACCCTGCCTCAAACCAACCAAACAAATAAAATTTTTGAATAAGTGGCTAGGTGAATGGATGGATGGACATCCTACCCACCAGGCTACCTTGGCCACACATCCTCCCTGTAGACTCTCCTAACCACCCCCTGGGAAGCATTTGTGACAGGCATCTTGACTTGTTTTGCAAGCTTCTCTCCCTTTTCCCAGAATTCCTTGGGGCAGGCAGGGGAAACCTTTTGTGTATCCACAGGGCCTGGCACACAGTAATGATTCAAATTTGCAGTGACGGTAGCCATCCTGTTGACAAAAGCTGTCCACAAAGGCTTCCTAGGCCCAGTGTGTCCTTGCTGCTGGGTCACCCACCCGCCCTCCCCTGCTGCCACTCAGCCTCTCCCAGGGTTCTTCAGACACTCGCTCAAAGGTAGGTCTCAAGCGCTGACCCGGCTGCCGAGTGGATATAAGGGAAATAAAATTTCCTGCCCCCTCGAATCCCAGCACTTGGGAGGCCGAGCTCATGGACAGCCAGGGCTACACAGAGAAACTCTATCTCAAAACAAAAACAAAACACAACAAAAGATTCCCGACCTGGAAATGTTCTCCCCAGCACACTCAAGCTGTTGGCTCTCCTGGTGGGCCGCGTGGTTTTGGTGTCAGTCTGAGTGATCTCTGGTAGGTTGATATTTGCTAACTCCTGACCCGAAGGCAGCTCACCCTGGAGCGTCTAGGGATTATTCTCACGGCTCCGTGCCACACTCTCCCTAGTGCCATCCAAGAACGCAGCATCTGACCATCACCCTGAAAGATGGCGTCAGGATGAGTGAAAGATAATGTCTTATCTGGACATAGGCCGCCATGACTTAGACGGTCTGGCTTGGGATTTTCTCCTGACTGCAGGCATTCAGTGCAAACCATACTCTGATTTTCATGTCCCCACACTCAAAATAGGCAGCACCCTACTTTGAACTGGCCCTTAAGCCACGTTCCTAGGAGGATCAGCAGCCAACAATGTGCGTGCGTGTGTGTGTGTGTGTGTGTGTGTGTGTGTGTGTGTGTGTGACCCAGGCAAGGTGTGGCTGCTCTCTCACCACTGATCTAGCCTTGCCTACTCATCCAGTAAGGTGAGCTGCCAAGTTTTTACAACCGTGTAGAATCTCTTTCCAGGAAGACAAAGTTCCCCTTTTCCTTCCCCCAGCTTGAGATTCTGGGGAAACGCCCATTTCTTTGTGGCCATTGTCTGCAAGAGTATCTTTAGATAAAAGTCACTCAGCCCGGCTGCTGTAGGGAAATGCTAACAGAGGCCTGGTGGAGGGAGTGCAGGAGGGCCTTCTGGGAAGGGCTCACAGACTGCGCGAATGCCCCTCCAACTCAGAAGAGTGGCTTTCCTGTGACCTGGTGCGTGGGGCAGACCCTCTCCCATCAAGGGTAACTGCCTTTCTACATGGCATACCAGGGGCAGGTGAGAGGCGACAGGCTCATTTCCCCCAGTGAGGAGGGCATTAGTGTTCTTGAAGAGTGCCTAGGAAGACTTTGTCTGGATGGTGCTGTGTGCCTGTGGAGGCTCAGAGATGGTCACCTCTGACCTCATGATGGAGTAAACCTTGGAGCCAACACGACGAAGTCTGGGAATGTCCTTTCCCAGGGGCCCTGCAGGGGGTGGCCTGCAGAGAGCCTCAGCACCTGGTTTTCTCCATTCAGAACAAGTCAGCAAGTGTCGCTCTTTTCAGCTCTTGGCTCGAAAGGGAATTATCTAAATGTGGGTGCTGCTGCTGCAACAGTGCTTGTGTGGACTCGAGGAGGTGAACTCAGGACCTCAGGCTTTGGCAACAAGTGCCTTTACCCACTGAGCCGTCTTTCCAGCCCTCTGAATGTCCTTAGAATCCAAAAGTCCCAGCTTTCCTCTGGCACAGTGTAGGCCACCGAGATGTCAGCAGTTTTAAGGTCAGCCTTCTCTCAAGAGTAAGATCTGGATCCGGTTAACATTCGAATATGAAAGCAACCCCTGCTCATCTTCAAATAGTTGATGATAGGAAATAAGTCCAGTTAAGCAAAGTTTAAACGCAAGGGCACTTCCCTCTGGGAAAAACTTACCAGGGTCTGACTTCCTCTTCTTAGGATCAACAGGAAGCTTATGAGCAGAGAACGTAACAGAAGGTATAGTCCTGGCTACTTGGGAGTCTGAGGCACAAGAATTACTTGACCACCAGGTAGCCTGGGAACACAGTGAGATGCTAAGAATTTACACTGCTTAGGGACCCAAAATCCAGCCTTCCGATCACAGACACCAGGAGCTGGAAATGCAGGATCCCAGGCCCCACAGCAGACCTCCAGGACCTGAATCTGCATTCTAGCGAGTTCCCAAGCGATCCAGTGCATGGCGAGGGCTGAGAGAGCAGCGCTGTCATCGAGTCCTTTGGAAGACATCCAGGTTGTCAAAGAGACCGCGAGTAGCAGTTACACCGAAGTGTCGGCAGAACATGGCGCTGATTCGCCCGACAGAACTGGCTGTGAACAGGACCCAATTTTGGAACACCTCACTGGAGAATGAGACCTGGGAGTGACCTGTTAGAGAGAGGTGTCAGTCACAAGTAGGCCACCTCCCCTTAGTGCTTGTAGTAATTACACATTAACAGAAGCTCCCAGAGCCAGCTGTGCAGAGGACGGGAACAGGGAACACGGAGGACCAGGGTCTACAGGCTAGGCTCCGTGAGCTTGAGCTTCAGCCCAGCTTGCCGCCCCAGTGGAGGTGTGAAGTTACAAACAAGCCACAGTTCGTGCCCCCCCACTCACAAGCTGTGGGGCTGTGGGACAAGCTCTCAGCTGCCCGGCATCTCCATCCACTGCCTGTAGATTCTGCCTTGCCAATTCACAGCATTGTCACGAATGGAAAACAAACAAACGCCACAGAGAACGCTGCAGGAAACCCACAGTGCGGGCTGCAGGAAGCAGCAGAGCACCAGCGAGTGCGGCCCGATCCTTGTTTGTTTGGCTGGTTGGAGGCAGGTTCTCCTGAAGCCCAGGCTGGCCTTGAGCTAGATAGCCATGGATGATTTTCAACTTCTGGCCCTCCTGTGTCCACCTCAGTAGCTGACAGCATTCCTGGCACATGGTTTGGTCATGATTGGTCATACCATGCTATTGCCGTCAAGATACAGCTCATCCCAAGTCTTTGGGTTAATGCCACACTGCATCTCTGCCAAGCACCGTTCTCCAGCAATGACCTGGTTGGAGGGTCAGGAGGACATCCCAGGGAGTAGCCATGGAGCTAAAAGCTGAGGAGGAGTGAGACTTGTTGGGAAGAGTGGAAGAATGTCCCAGCAGGAACATGTGACATGGGGTGGGTCTACAGGCTGGTCCCACGTCTGGAGAGGACAGTAGGACCATCAGTCCTGAGCATCAGTCTGAGTCCTCTGCTGTGAAGACAGGAAGGCAGGATGTTTTTTGGTGACCAGACCTGGGTTTTAGTTTTGTTTGAGACAATGTCTCTCTGTGTAGCCTTGGCTGACCTGGAGCTCTCTGTGTAGACTAGGCTGGCCTCGAACCCACAAAAATCTACCTGCCTCAGCCTCCTAGTGCAGGGGTTGGAAGTGTGTGTCACCATGGCTGGTCCCAGGATCACCGTAGTAGCTATAGCTTGAGAGCAGGAAGGTAGCCTTGGTACGGGACTGACAACCTAGAAGTGAGGCTGGGAAGGCCTCCACAGAAGGTCCCTTCCCAGGACCAGCTCTGTCCTCCCAAGCAGCCTTCAGCATAATCAGGAGGCTGTGGCCCAGGAGCCGCCACTGTAGACAAGGGCGCCAGCTGGGGAGCCAGCGGCTGGCAACTGTCCTTCTGTGTCCCTGGGAACCAGGTTCCTGGAAGAGAAATGCGGTGGAGGGGGGAGGGGGGTCTGAACTCAGCCCTGGGTTCACAAGGACCCCAAGGAAAAGTGGTCTAAAAGGCCCACCCAAGAACACTGACCAGGTGAGTGAATCTCGTCTTCTTTATCTCTTGACGCCAATGAAGCAGCCACCTTGCTAGGCCTGGTGTCAGAGGGGCTGAGGCGGAAGGTTCACAGGTTCAAGGCCTGCTTGGGCAACGTGGTGAGAGTCTGGCTCACCTGTCACTATGCTGTAGCTCAAGGCACAGCAGTTCCCCAGCGACCAGGAAGCCCAAGGGTTGATCCCCAGCACCTAGGCCCAAAGACAAGCATCCCTCACCCAAAAGACGAGGCAAGGAAGACTCAGGGATGTTTAACAACGTGGCCAAAGACACACAGGAGCTTTTCAGGACCAGTTCCACGAAGTCTTCCATCACAGCACTACGCTCCTCTGCTCAGTGTCCTCTCTGCAAAGGGCTCAGAAAGCCCAGACTGGCCTCAAACACAGCCGTGGCTGAGGGTGACGCTGTGACCCTCCTGCCTCTTCAACCTCTCCCCACATGCCAGGCGCGTGGGCATGTGACCCCAAGCCAGGTTTATGCAGTGCTGTGGGCCACACCCACATGTGCTTGCAGGACTCTGAGCTGCATTCCCTGAAATTCCCTGCTTTAATTATCTCATTTTCATTTTTGAGGAGGGGACATGATGAGTCCAGGCTGCCCTCGACCCCCTGTGCCTGACAACTTCTGTTTAAAACATAGTCTTTGTGCTTTGTGACCTCCCAGCCTTAAGAGTGGGACAGGAAGACACACAGGTGTGATGGCTCATGCCTGTGAGCTCAGAACTAGGGAGGCTGAGGCCGGAGGATCATTAATTAAGGCTAGCCTGGGCTGTACCTCAAGCATGTCTCAAAATAAAAAAACAAAAACAAACGAAGCCCCACTGTGATGGAAGCCTGAGCCTCCTGTTTCTGCAGGGTGGGCGAGCTGGCTCGGGATGGAGGTGCCGCCACTGTGAGCCGCAACGCAAGCTCAGTCCCTGGGTCTCTGTGGTAGAACCCACAGCTGCTGTCCTTGAGCCTCTACACTCATTTCTGCACACAGATAACCGTAACATGAAATTCCCAACTGTCTGTCCTTGTGGTGCTGGGGACCACGGCCTCCTGCACGCCAGGCGAGCAGTGCACCGCCAGGCTCCACCCTGCTTCCCCTTTCACCCTTTCTTAACCAGTTCTGGATGAGCTGCTCATGCGGGTCTTGAACTCTCTGTGCAGTCCATGCAGGCCCAGAACTCTCCAGCCTCCTACCTTGGCCTCTAGAGCCGCTAGGCTGATGGGCCTGAGCTCCCAGAAGCTCCTGCTAAGCCTGCGTATGGGTGCCTTAACTTCCTGCCGTGACGGCAGAACTTGGGCCCATTCTCCGTATTCCTGAAAAAAAAAAAACATTTCTTTGCTGCTGGCCTCACTGAGGTCCTCCAGTTCCACCAGGGAGAAAAAGGCTGGACGCCCGGAGCCGGCCAGGTCTCTCCTCTACTCGGTTGGGCTTCCCCTCTCTTCCAGCAGGCTTCCTGCTCAAGGCTTCTTGACAGCTTCCCTTGGGCCTCAGAAACCTTTTGTGCTATTCCTGAGTTTTACTGCCTCATTGTTCCTAGTTTACTCTTTGTTCTGTTGCTTATTCCTCTGGGGGCAGCTAAACAAGTATCAAACCTTGGCATTTGCACTGTTGCCAGAGACTTCACTTCTTAGGTAGTAACTACTCAAGTGCTTTCCAAAAGACAGATTTCCCCGAGTTTTCCTCTGAGAGTGAACACTGGAGGTGACTGAGTGTCAACCCAAGTCAAATGCAGTCTGGGCTTTCACAGGGTTCTGTGGCCCAGTGTTATACAACGATTTCTAAAACTTAAACAAAAACTATTGTTGTGTGTGGAGGTCAGAGGACAACTTGAGGGAATTGCTGCTCGCCTTCCTCCATGTTGACCCTGGGATCAAGCTCAGGCCACGGGCTCTGGGCACAGACCTTTACCCACTGAGCCATCCTTTTGGCCCTACAGGTGCCCACGCTGTCCTGATCTATGTAGATGAGGCTGGCATCTGATTCAGAGACACCCCCCCTTCTGTCTTCAAAGGGCAGGGACTAAAAGGGAGTTACCACCACACCTGCCTACACTGATTGCTGACAATATAAATTCAGCTGTGTTTGGCGCTTTCTCAATCCCATAAGATTCTTCCCAAATTCCACCAGGAGCCGGGACAGGTTCACGGTGCACAATGCCTGTTACACCTGCCTTTCAGTCATGTCCACGATTTCCAAACTGCCAGTATTTTATCTCTAAAGTGTGCAAGATTTAATCAGCTTAGATGTGAAGCCAATTATCAGGCAAATTCTTGGAAAGGAGGAAGAAAAAGGTGTTTTACTCAACCAGGGCCACATTCTGAAGGTGTGCTCCTAAGAGCTCACGTGGCCTGTTAACACCCTCTGCAAAACTGCTAGGACAAGCTGACAGTGGTGGCTCCTCAGGATGGGTGAGTTCAAGGCCAACCTGGGCTATACAGGGTGATCCTGCCTCAGGTACAAAAACCAAACAAGAAGAAACCTAAGTTTCTGGGGCAACTCATGGAAAAGGAAAAACAAAAACAAACAACAACAACAAAACCAAGAAACAAAAGCCAAACTTGGGTCAAACTGCTCAACTACTTTGCCCACAGGAGGGAAGGGGAGGCCTGGTCATGGGTGTGCAGTTTTAACCCTAACCATCGGAGGTGCAGAAGGCAGGGCTCTGAGTTTGAGGCCAGCTAGGGTTGCAAAATGGGAGGGAGAAGGTAGCTTGGACCAAACAGCTGTGCTGCCAAGTGTCCCCTCAGGCCCAGGGCCTTGGCAACCACTGAGTCACCGAGCTGGTCCACTGCCCGGCCTCACTCTCCCAAGCCGGCCATTGTGACTTCTCCACACCCTGGAACTGCACTGCCCCACACCCCACCAGGGGATGAGGAAATAAAGCACACCGGGACACAGCCTAAAGGAGAGGCAGAGGAACCTCTCAGTTTCAAGTGGAGATGACTTTTAAGGCTTTCAGTCTGGTCGGTTTAGTGCCCATGGGGACAAGGGCGGGCTTCCCAATTCAGGCCTCTATTGCAGGCAGAAGTGTGAAAAGGCGTCTCACACGTGTGTGCGTGTGTGGTGACTCCTGGAGTCCCGGAGTCCACCAATCCAAGCATTGCTTCACACTCGGCATCCAAGTGGAGTGCAGTGTTTTCCTGAAAACAGCTTCTGGTCCCGCTCCTTACAATGAAATGCCGTTTAAGGCAGTCATTCCCTTGCCGGCTCCCTTCAGCTCTCCTCCTTTCCGATATCCAGCCCAGCACCGAGTTCTGCCATTTACTCCCTTACGACCTTAGAAGCCTTTCTCCAGGCTTTCCTCGGGAGAGGAGACAAAACGCAAGGACCCAGTCTAGCTTTCCAGTCAGGGTGTGGCAACGAGAAACATCGTGTAGGCAATCTCGGGATAAGAATTTTAATCCCAGCACTCGGGAGGCAGAGGCAGGCAGGTCCCTGTAATTCGAGGCCAGCCTGGTCTACAGCGCGAGTTCCCGCACAGCCAGGGCTACACAGAGAAAATGTCTTGAAAAACAAAGGATTTGTCGGGCAAAAGAACACTGTCGACCACGCACAGCTCAACGCAATGGCTGGCACCCAGGACCTCCTCCGTCAGGGTTGGTGGCCACAAAGGCCACCCTGATTCTAACCACCACTCTGGGGAACCTTCGCCTACATAGCTGTGCACTCGCCCTGTTCTCACTTACAGGACCAACTCCAGCTCACACAGGTGCCCGGTTCGCCGCGCCTCCGGCCTCCTTTCTTTTGTATTCCGGCCGCCCCACCCCCTCCAGGCAGTCCACTCAAGGGTTCGGAGGTTGGTACCTATAAATAGTGTGAACTCACAGAGCCTTGGAATTTTAGCTAGAAGGAAGCAGCAGAGTTCCACCAGCCCAGCCCTTCCCTGCACTGACGAACAGGTGTAGCGAGCCTAGGTGACCTGCCCAAGCCACGCAGCAGGCTCCCGCCCCGAGTCTGCACCCCACACCTTACAGAGCCGGCGGCAGGCAGGCCGACTGCACACGGCTGCCCCGGGGACGCGGCCCTGCGGGCGGCCCGGGACGGAAAGTGTTCCCGAGGCCGGGGCTGGGCCCCTAGCAAGCCAGTCAGTCCTGAACTCGGCCCGGCCGCGCCCTCGCCGGCCCGCACGGCCCGCCCCTCCCGGGCGCCGACCTGTCACCCAGCCGCCCCCACGTGCACCCGGCTCGCAGGATCAAAGTCTGGGGCGGCCGGGCCGGCGCCGAGGAACCGCGGCCCGGAGCCCGCGGCGCCCAAAGCCGGCCCCGCTCGCAGCGCCCCGGCGCTCGGCTCCCCGCCCCGCCGCCCGGCGCTGCACGCGGCCCGCGCCCACCCTCCCCCGCGCCGCCCGCCGCTGCACCCGGCCGCGGCCCCCGGCCCACGCCCGGCTCCCTAGCGCCCAGGCCCCGCCCCCAGCGCCCGCGGCCGCGCCCCGCCCCCCGCCCGCCCCTCCGCCGCGTCAGCCAATAGAGGCCTCGGGAGGGCGGGCCGCCGCGCCTGCCGTGAGGCGGCCCCGGCCAATGGGGGAGCGGGCCGGGCCGGGAGGGCGGGGCGCCGGGGCCTTGTCACGCTCGGGTCCGTGTGAAAACGGGGGTTCCGAGTGCAAAGCAAAGTTTTTTTGTAAACCGTCTGCAAAGGCGGGGGGGCGAAGACGGCGGCAGCCGCCGGGCCGAGCGCAGTCGCCGCGGACGCCGTCTCCGGAGCGCCTCGGTCCGATGCTCGGCGGCCCCGCCGCTCGCCGTGGCCCGCCCGCGCCCGCGCCCGCGCCCTCCGCCTCCTCGCCCGCCCGGCCGAGCGCCGGCGCCTGAGTAGCTGCGGCCGGCGGTTTCCCCGGAGCGCCGCGCCCGCGCCGCCGCCATGGGCTGCTGGGGCCGCAACCGCGGCCGGCTGCTGTGCATGCTGCTGCTGACCTTCATGTTCATGGTGCTGGAGGTGGTGGTGAGCCGGGTGACCTCGTCGCTCGCCATGCTGTCCGACTCCTTCCACATGCTGTCGGACGTGCTGGCGCTCGTGGTGGCGC
Organism: Meriones unguiculatus; assembly: GCF_030254825.1. Taxonomy (NCBI): domain Eukaryota; kingdom Metazoa; phylum Chordata; class Mammalia; order Rodentia; family Muridae; genus Meriones; species Meriones unguiculatus. The sequence continues at coordinate 110,367,543 of NC_083359.1, forward strand.
TGGTGGCCGAGCGCTTCGCCCGCCGGACCCACGCCACGCAGAAGAACACGTTCGGCTGGATCCGCGCCGAGGTGATGGGCGCGCTGGTGAACGCCATCTTCCTCACGGGGCTGTGCTTCGCCATCCTGCTGGAGGCCGTCGAGCGCTTCGTGGAGCCGCACGAGATGCAGCAGCCGCTCGTCGTGCTGTGCGTCGGCGTGGCGGGGCTGCTGGTCAACGTGCTGGGGCTGTGCCTGTTCCACCACCACAGCGGCGACGGCCAGGGCGCGGGCCACGGCCACTCGCACGGCCACCTCGCCAAGGGCGCGCGCAAGGCGGCCCGCGCGGGGGCCGAGGCGGGCGCGCCGCCGGGCCGGGCGCCGGACCAGGAGGAGACCAACACGCTGGTGGCCAACACCAGCAACTCCAACGGGCTCAAGGCGGACCCGGCAGGTGAGCGAGCGCCGGAGGGGCCGGGGCGCCCTCTGGCGCCGGGGGCCGCCGCGCGGTGGCTGATGCCCACGGGACAAGTTTGACAGTGATGCGTCGGGGGAGTCTGTGGGCCCGGCGGAGGGCGGCCTCTGTGAACGGCGGGGACTGTTTCCTCGCCCTGACCGCCCAATCCGGGGAAATCACCGGGCGGGGCCCTGCGTCCTTCCCCGCGGGGCTAGACGCGGTGGTGAGGCCTTCCCCTCACTCCCCTCGGGTTCTAGTAGGTTTCCCATCTTGAGCACATGTGCTCCTGGTGCACACTTGGAAAGTGAGCCTTGAGAAGAGAAGGGGCCGGCCAGCGCCCCAAGCTCGATGTCTAAGTCGCGCGCTCCTCCCAGCGTGTCTTGCCGGTTGAGTCCCGTAGAGGCAGCTTAACTTCTCCAGTGCATAGCAACTTGTTACCAAGTTCAGTTGGTGCACAGCAAAGGTTTCTCTCTCCCGGAGCAAATGGAGCAAATGAAGCTATGCAGCCGTGCGGTCGGACCTGCCTCTTAGTGAGTATTGTAGAACTCCAGCTTCATTGATAGCCTCAGGTTGTGTTTGTTTTGGGCTTCCGGAGACAGGGTTTCTCTGTGTAGCCTTGGCTGTCCTGGACTCACTGTGTAGACCAGGCTGGTCTGGAACTTACAGAGATCCCCCTGCCTCTGCCTCCCGAGGGCTAGCAGGCAGCCAGCAGAGCCCCAGGCTGTGTATCCGTCTGTTTGTAAGCCCCCCATGCAAGACACTGAATCTTCTGTGATGAAGGCCATTTGCTCCTCTGGTCTGCCCAGCGGCACCTCAGATCAGCCTGTTAGACAGGGCTTTCCTCAGCTGCGGTCACTGAGAGCCTTGAGTTTTGTTTCTTGTATGTTTCAGAAGAGTGAAGCAGGGTGTTGAGGACACTGGCCCACTAGGAGGGCAGGGGGGAGGGCCTGGGGAGCAGCGAGGAGGAACCACCAGTGGCAATTTGGTCTCTGCTCTTAGTCCTGGCAGAGCCGGCAGAGCCGGCTGTCAGCGCACCACGACTGCTTCATGGGAAGGTCCAGCTTGCTCACGACGGTGCGACAAGGTGCTCATTGAACGCCTAGGTGTGTGTAATTAAAGCTGTCTTGCTTTGTTGTAGAGCCAGAGAAGTCCAGACACGACGACCCCGTGGACGCACAAGTGAACGGGACTCTGATCCAGCAGCCCGAGCACCTGGACGTGGAAGACAACTCGGCTGGCCAGCTGAACATGAGGGGCGTGTTCGTGCACGTCCTGGGCGACGCCCTGGGCTCCGTGATTGTGGTGGTGAACGCCCTGCTCTTCTACTTTTTCTGGAAGGGCTGCTCCGAGGACCGCGTCTGCGTCAGCCCCTGCCTTGCTGACCGCTGCAGGTCGGCCCTCGACAAAGCCAACAGCACCCAGGCCCCAGTTGGTGAGGCCGGGCCGTGCTGGGTCCTCTACCTGGACCCAACTCTCTGTGTCATAATGGTCTGCATTCTCCTTTATACCACCTACCCGTTGCTTAAGGAGTCTGCTCTCATTCTCCTCCAGACGGTTCCTAAGCAAATCGATATCCAGCATCTGGTCAAAGAGCTCCGAGACGTGGAGGGGGTGGAGGAGGTCCACGAGCTGCACGTGTGGCAGCTGGCCGGAAGCAGAATCATTGCCACTGCGCACATCAAGTGTGAGGACCCGGCCTCCTACATGCAGGTGGCCAAAACCATTAAGGACGTCTTTCACAACCACGGAATCCACGCCACTACCATCCAGCCCGAGTTTGCTAGCGTAGGCTCCAAATCAAGCGTGGTCCCCTGTGAACTGGCCTGCAGGACGCAGTGCGCCCTGAAGCAGTGCTGCGGGACTCGGCCGCAGGTCCATTCCGGAAAGGATGCGGAGAAGGGCACGACCATTAGCGTGTCGTGTTCAGAGCCCAGTGACAACCCGGAGAAGAAGCCCAGGAGGACTAAAGCCGAAGGCAACCTTCCTGCAGTGGTGATAGAGATTAAAAACGTGCCAAAAAAGCAGCCCGAATCATCTTTGTGAGTCCCGAAAAAGATGTGATATTTGACTTTTGCTTTTAAACTGCAAGAGAAAATAGACTCCATTGAAATACTGAGTTTGCCAAGCAGTGTAATTGACGTCCTTGTCTGTCGCACAGTTAATTCTGTTTTTGTGAGATCGTAACGGGGCTGCGTAGCAGTTCCGCGTTGCAGACAGGATTACTGGTGTGTGGCGCAGCCTTGCTGTGAGCGTTCTGAAAGCCAGTTTTAACACTATGTTACATTTTTGTTTAGAGTAAGGACCTTATACGACATAATGACATTTGATTCCTGGGTTTCCCATGGTAAAAATTAGGGGGTAAATAAAATTGTTACTGGAATTTCTCTGCTTTTCTCCCCCACCAGTTCTCTAGTATTTGTTAGAATTGTAATTGCTAGGCCTGTAAGGTCACCAGGTTTGCTTCCTTTGATGTTTTAGGGAGGTAGCTGCCCTTTGAGATCATAAACGGAGCACAATGGCAGCATGTCTTCAGCGTGGCTCCTGACTGTTAAGTGGGAGTGACATTTAGTTACTGTCCTGGAGTCTGCTGCTCAGCACTGGCCTAGTACGCCGTGAGGTAGTTCCCAAGATGAATTACAGTTTACACAGGGCAGAGCTTGCGGGGTAAGACGGGCAGGAAGACAGCAATGATGATAGGGTAACACTGAGGTCACACCACTTTGGCTAAGTCAGCCTGCACACGGTTGCCAGCGTTGCTTTCTTTCAAAGGCTGGAGTTAGCAATACTGAGCTAAAAGGTTCTAAATGCAGGAATATTTTTGAGAATGCAGACTTAGTCCTGGCTTGTTAAGCACAAACTAATCTTAAATTGTGTCTAAACTTTGACAGTGACCAGTTAGAGGGCTTGAACACCCTTGCGCACAGCCACCGTTTGTTTGTGCTTTGTCGAGAGCCAGTGACTTGAAAGAAAGGAATCGGATAGCTCATTCAATTTGGATATTATTTTAGAAAGCAAAATGAACAAGAAAGAAGTCATGTTAGGTGTTTGAGCCATCCTGTCTTAACGTGCTCAGTTTTTCCTGTGCTTACTTTGCAAGATACCGCACTTTGCACCCAGGAAGTCACCCATGGCCTTTCCATTGCCACAGATTTCAAATCCAGCCCAAACATTGGAAGATTTTTAAGTTCTATTTTCCTTGATAAAGGTTAATGCTTGGTGAAGGAAATGTAGACTTTTTTGTCTTCAAAAGAGTGATTAATTCTTCTCAGTTATGTATAGCTCTATTTTTCTAGGGACAAAGTATTCTGACTACTTCAATAACTTTTATAGCTGACTACTTTTGGGAACCGTAACTTGGGATTTGAAATAACTCATTGCTTAATAATCTGAAAATAGAAGTATTAGAGGCCAACAGTCCCTTTTGAAGGGGTGGTCCCTGGTGTGGTGAGCCTGTTGCTGGCAGTGGGCCTACTTAGAGCAGCGGGACTTTGAGATTTAACTCTGGGGATGCAGTTTGTGGTGGGCCAGCCCTCACCCTGCACAGTACTTCACTGGTGTGTGCTCACCTTGGTGGGTGGTTGCTTTGAATTTTGCAAAAGCTTGCTTTTCTGTTTTCTTTAAACATGAGATCTGAGAGAGAGCTACAGCTGTCTCAGTGACACCACGCGGAAGGTTTCGGTGGCTTTCGCCGTGGCACAGCGAGGTGAGAGTGTATGGCACCCAGCGCTGTCCTTCAGGACGCTCTGAGTGGGTCCGTGTCCACGATGCCCGGGGAACTGGGACACTAGCTGTGTGGCTCCGTTTCTCAGAAGTACTTTCGGGTGGTGGTGGCCTTAGGTTAAGTGGCTTCTGTGTATAAAGTGGTACCATAGGCTTTTTTCAGAGGTGTTTGTCACAGCAGCGCTCATGGCGCCAGCTCACCTGGGAGGTTTAGAGAAGTATTTATTTCTTTACAATGCACTTTCTAACCCATTTTAGCTATAGTAGCATTATCTTTAAGAAAAAAAACGTTTTTATATTTAAATGTTGTGGGATTTGAGTGTCTTTTCCAAAAATAGCTTATTTCTTGAAAGAAAAGAAAACGAGGAGCCACTTTGATCTCTTCAGGACCAGCCCATTGTATACTCTTCACTGCATCAGCTCTAGGGGTGAGGCTTCTCTGCTGTCCGATGTGAGCAGGTCAGTGTGGACCTAGCTGATCAGAGCCAAGTGAGGTGCTCCCAAACTACACTCACCAGGAACCCTTCCAAGCCGCTGGAGCCTTGGGACAACGGATAGGCGGGACTAGGCGCTTTTAACCATAGAAGAAATTCTTTTCTGGAGGGTCGCTACATTGTAGAAGTCAGGCCAGAACATGAGAAACAAGCTTCAGACTCTCTACTTCACATTCAAAACCTGCTGAATAACTTCATCCTAAGATGTGCGGTTTGAACAGGTCTCCATCGGGTGCGCTTTGGAGGGTCTTGGGAGGCTGTTTTTGTGTGTATGCCGCGTCACTGTTCTGGTGTTTTGAGTTTCTGACAGTTTTGAGGGAAAAGAAAACTTCTGTCAAGTATCTGGTAGGTGAACTGGCTCTGAATGTTTTACAGGTATTATTTGACACTAAATGTCCTCAGCCTGCTGTCTGAAGGTAGTCATAGCAAAAGGAGGGATTCTACAGTAGAAAATACTTATTTTAATACTGCGTTTCAGCTAGGTGATAAGACAGTGTTAAGAGGTCTGGGGAAGGTGGAAGCGTTTGTTGTCGCCTTTGTGACTAACTGTCCTGGGGCTTTGCATATACGTATACACATGTATGTATGTGCAGTGGTCCTGTTTGGCTTTACTAACAAGCCTGGAAGATTTAGCAGTCATTTTCACTGGCACGAGAGCCTTTTGTATATTAATCAATTTAAACTTTTAAACCAAAAATAGTGAGGTTCGGTATCTGGCAGGCAGATGCTGAGGCAAATGTAACATGGAGTTAACATGCGGCTCTGTAAAAAGACACAGACGGCCGTGCTGTGGGTCTGCCTTGAAAGGGCGCCGTGGGGCGTCGTGTGTCTGGTTCTTCGCCATGTTCTTGTGCTGGTTTTGTCTGCCGCCGCCTGTCCTCCAGGCCACCCGCGCGGTTGACGCTCTCATCCTGTTGACCGCGGAGCAGACAGAGCTCAGGTGTGGCGGCGGTCCCCAGCTTCTGTGTGTTCTGTGAGTGTATTATTCCCAAAGCTGTTCCTACCTCATCATGAGGCTTTATGGATTGTTATGTATTATAAATGTTCTATATGAGACAAGACTACTGTGTTCCTTCTCGTTTATTAAAAGTTAAGTAGAGAAAATAAACTAATTTTAATATCTAGTTTGTTTTGTGCGTGTGGCCCTCCCCTCCTGCACTGCGGTGGGTGAAAGAGAAATGGGCTTCGCCAGCATACACAAGGGCATGGTGTAGCATGGCATAGAAGAAAATAAGTGATCAAAAGCCTGTCATAGAAACAGGAAGGGTTCCTTCACCATAGGGTCAGGAGGCTTTGGAAATGTTTGGTTATAAGCGTAAACTTGTGGGCTGTTAAGGTTATGAGTGAGAATTACTTTATACCTATATGGCATCTAAAACTAGTACAAAAGGTGTCACGTGGGTGAGAGCCCACTTCGGGGCAGCATAGTCGAATGAAAAGCCTCAAGACTTGCGTTTCTGGCTAGGAGACAACAGTTTGAGAATAAATTGATGGTAAGTGGAAGGCAAATGCTCAGGGAACAGGCAAGTAGACATTCCAGGAAAAGATGTAGTTTACAGGGCAATAGGATTGAGAGGCAAAAGGTCATAGATTAGGATGAAGAGTTGGAGCCGGAAGATGGGTATGGCATAGGTCGTGCCAGTAAGTTTGAACTGGGCTTTACAGGGAAAAGAAACTCAAATTGTTGTTAAGAATGATGATCTTGTATGTGTGAGTGTTTTGCTTACAGGTATGTCTGTGTTCCATGTGTGCTTCGTGCCCTCAGATCAGAAGAGGGAATTGAATCCTCTGGAACAGGAATTGCAGAGGGTTGTTAGCTGCTATGTGGGTACTGGGATTCGAACCTGGAGCCTTTGGGAGAGTAACAGTACTCTTAACTGCTGAGCCACCTCTTAAATATATATATATATATTTATTAAATTTTATTATGTGTGAGTGTGTGCTGTGTGTGTGAGTACCTGTGGAGGCCAGAAGACGGGGGTCACATGCCCATAGAGCTGGAATTACAGGAGCCCGTACTCCTGGTGTGGGGCCTAGGAACCAGACTCTGGTCCTCCAGAAGGGCAGGAGCGCGCTCAGCCACTGAGAGCCCTCCAGCCCCTAAACTTGGGTTTTGAGTGGATAAAGTATAAGAAGGACCTCCGTGATGAATAAGGGAAGCAAGACAGGTGAAGCCGGTTGCAGCAGCGTCCGCCCGCGCGGGTTTGGTCTGTGCCCCCCTGGGCCTCAGGTTGCTTGACTCAGCTCACGCTAACGATGTCAGGGTGCATAGCTGCAGTCCATGCCCCCGAAGGGTTGCCACTGGCCCGCTCTCCATCTAGACCTGTCGGGGAGAAACTGCCTCCTGAGACATAGTTCTCCAAAAGCTGTCGTCCCCAACAGCCCCGCGCACTGTGCGTCATACGCAAAGCTGTCGTCTTGAAAATAGATGAGACTGGAAGAAAGCAATTTTAACGATGAAGGCGTTTCTGGCCTTCAGGATTGGTGCTCGTTTCTGCCATCTCTCCAGTCTAGCTGTCTATATCACCTGCATTCGCTTTAGAACCTGCTTCTAGGTTGTACACTGAGGTCGGGGCTGTTTTCCCATCTCTGTTTCCTCGAGAGATTCCCGAGGGCGAGTGACACAGTATTTCCTGGGGTGTGGCTGTTGCGGAATGGCAGGCAGGGCTGGGGAGATGGTTTCATAGCTACGATGCGGGCACTGGGTACCCAGCAGTGCCAGTCCTCGCAGGGCAGGCGTAGTACATTACTCCTGTTTCTCTGGGAAGCTTAAAAAAAAAAAAACCTCATCTAGTGCTGGAGCCAGAAGCAGAACAGGGAGCAGCTTGCTCCCCGTCTCCTTGGACTTGCCAGTAACGGCCTGACGACAGAGATGAGTGAGTCCAGCCAGGTAGGCGTGACCCCCCAAAAAGATGGGGAAAGTGGTTTAAGTCCTTTGATGTTTACTTTAAAAGTCAAAGCACTCCCGAGCTAAAGCCAGCGCCTCGCTCTACTATGTAGGAGAGAGGAATGAGGAAGTTTCTGTTTGTTGGAATCTTGGTTTTAATTCATCCTTGCAGACTAAAACTGGCAATGTTTTCACGAGCACGTACCAAATGTGTGCTTCGGCTGGGTCCAGGGACACTGGCTTACGAAGCCTAGGTTGGCACCCCAGCTGTGTGGCTGAGGGGCGGCGATAACAGGTGCACAGGGCAGACAGCATCAGCCGCTTTCTGACAGATGGTAAACAGCACCCCATGCTCCCTGATCCACCTGGGAACCCCCTCCCTTTGGGGTTCCCTCCCTGCCTCTGCCCACTGACAGGATGCCTCCCCCACGTGACCGTCCCCTGGGAGGTGGCATTGCACTTCAGAAAGCACCAGGGGCCGGGTCATCTTCAGATCTCCCCTTGCATAAGCTTTGATGTCACCATGAACTGGGCCTGTCCCGGTAAAGGATTGCCGCAGGTCCAGGTAGGCGAAGGCGCCTCTGGGGTGTTCAGAAAATGCCCGAGAAAGCAGGTGTTGCTGTCTGCACTGTGGAACTGCCGGCTAGCTCCTCTGAAGTAGAGAGGAGAACCCCCAGAAATGGGGTTCTGGCAACAGAAAAAGAGTTCAAAATTCAGCCTCTTTTAAGATACACAATTTAATATTCTTCTTAAAAGGCACAATGACAGGCTAATTTCTCTTTCTAATGGCTCTGTCTGCTGTATGCACCGCAGAGGATTGAGTCCAGGGCTCGGCACCCTGGGCAGGTCCTCCATCAACTACCCCACGTCCCCAGCCCCGGCTTTTCCTGTTAGGCCACCGAAGCTGCGGCAGCAGTAAGAAAAAACACGCAGGTGCGCACATGAACGCTGCAGTTGGTGCACTCCCTTTGCTCCTACAAAGACTCCTCTCACTGGAGTTAGGGTGCACACTGACTTGTAAGTAAGATTTTATTGGAAAAGGGCTGGCCACTGAGTGGGGGCAGGGCTTATGCGACAGGTTATCTTGAATCTGGGCCCTCAGGAGGGTGAGGCTGCGGTGGCGTGCGGAGCGAAGGCGGCCTTCTTTAGCTCTACTTCTGGGCTGTGTCTCAAGGCGCGAAGCTGAAGCGGTAAGAAAGAGGTTGGGGGAGTCCAGACTTCCCCATTATGAAAGAGCCCACCTGGAGAGGAGGGAGCATGGCTGAAGGCACCTGCAAACCGCGCATCTTGAAGGCAGTGGCCTGCCCTCGCTGGCGGCCGTTCTGCTGCCCCCTTGGTTGTATTTCCTCCTTCCCTCTCTCCCCCAGCCAGGCTGAGAGGACGAGGACCCTTCAAACCCCAGCAAATGAAGGACAAGCTGACTGTTGCTCTCGGCAGGGGTGCGCCCAGGTGGGCCAGCTCCAGCGTGGGCTGAGGGTGCACTCTACGCCCCTCAGCGCAGCAGCAGAGGCTCTGCTGGGAGCCAGTGCGTGGGTCTGAGCCCTGATTCCCTGGCTTGGTTTCCTCCTCTTAAATATCAGGTCATCACTTTTGTAGTCATTTCTCTCGGCATTGGCGTGACGATAAATGAGAAGGCATTCTGGACAGTACCCAGTGTCATATGTTAGCCATGTTTATTGTGGACCTATTTCTTGCTTTCCCCTTCTTCTCTGCTCCTCCCTCTTTTTCTTTCCCTTTCCTGTCCTAAGCCCAATTACTGATCCATAACTTCTTTGATGGACATGTCTTACATCTTAGTGGTAGTCCTCTTCCCTTCCGAACAGAGAGAGAGGACGGACAGACAGACTGGGTAGCCTATGACAAACACTGCCAGCATGACAGAGGCACACCTTAAGGGAGAGCAGGCCTTTACCCAGTAACCTGAGAGCAGGCCTAGGGCAAGAGATGCGGGGAGGAGCTTGTCGCCTCTGGAGCAACAGGACAATTGCAATAGTCTTCGTAGGTGGAGGAATGCATGGTAAGTGAGGCGATGGCCTTTGAGGGCACGCTGCCCATACGCCTGCCACTGGGAGCCCTGTTGGTGACCGCCGTGAAGCACAAACTCTCGGCCTGTCTAGATGAGCCACAGGTTCAGTGATGGCTTCCCAAGGCAGCCACAGTGGTGGTCACACCGCTGTGGACATCGGGCTGGTTCCCCAGCTGTAAGGCAAGAGGTTGTAAGAGCTCACCTTCAGGGCGTGCCAGAGCTGCGGCTCTGCCTTGGGAGGGCACCACAACAGCCTGGTCACCTGTAGATAAGATGTCTCTACTGCAGGGTTCTGGAGAGACTGGAGCTTTGGAATTAGTGTGTTAGTGTGTGAATGAAGCGGCAGATGTTTGTCAACAAATGCTGGCCACATGAATAAGACTGAACGTGGGTAATTAGTCTTTTACTAGGAGACATCCAGAAACTAGTCTAATTCCATTCACTTGGGAAATTAGATGTTTGGTTGATAGGCACAATCCAGGGGTGACACAGCTCCTGCAACCTTTGCTTGGGTGTCAGTTACTTTTGCTCAGAAGTTTTGGTATGAGTCACCATCCCTCATTCTGTTAGAAATGTGACCAGATTTTCTTTTAGATGTTTGAGACAAACTTTGGGCAGAGTACAGAGGGTCTTACGAAAGAGCCAGGGGACAGAAGGACCTGGGGGGCACAGGAGCTCCACAGAAGACCAACAGAGCCAACAAATCTGGATCCAAGAGGTCCTGCAGAGACTGATGCACCAACCAAAGACCATGCATGGAGAGGACCTAGACCCCCTGCTCAGATGTAGCTGATAGGCAGGCAGCTCAGTCTCCAAGTAGGTTCCCTAGTAAGGGGAACAGGGGCTGCCTCTGACATGGACTCTGTTGCCTGCTCCTTGATCACTTCCTCCAGGTGAGGTGGCATTGCCAGGCCACAGAGGGAGAGGATGCAGGCAGTCCTGAGGAGACTTGGTAGACTGGGGTCAGTGGGTATGGGAGGAGGCAGGGGAGAAGAGAGAGGGAGGGCGGGACTGGGAGGAAATGAGGGAGGGGCTGTGCTCAGCATATAAAGTGAATTAAAAAAAGATGTTTGTTACTGCCCACCCCCCAGACACGATCACATGCTTCCTTCCCCTGCCTAGGATCTCTGTGGATCACAGCCAGTAAGGTGTCAACAAATGAGTGAGCCTGGAGACCAAAATGGTGGCTCCCAGGAAATGCAGGCACTCATCACTCATCTGTGAGGTGCCTGGACTTGTGTTCCTCAGTGGTGATGACAGTGCAATCAGGGAGAGAACACGAGGGGCTCGGACCCCTGGAGGTCAAATAAAACGAGCGCTCTCACTGAAACGTCACCTTCATTTCCTTCCCTCTGCACAGTGACCACTGTTCCTGCCCATGCTGCTGTGCCTCCTCTCCATTCCAGTCTTCTGCTTCCTCCATCTTACCCTCCTCGCCTCTTCACTTACTCCCCCTACATTTCCATCTCTTCCTCTCCCCTTTCCTTCCTCCCCTCCTCCTCTCCTCTGCTTCTCACCCTTCCTGAGCACACACCTAGGCTACGCACAGGTTTGAAGGTGTTGTGGAACTCTCCTCCTAGCCTGACACGGCCATCAGAGTGACCTCATAGGAGTGGGCACGCCAGCTTTCTGGGTGAGCAGACAGAGGCTTGAGCTGGCACAGAAGGCAGTGCCTGGGGGCACGGTGCCACCTTGGGGCACGTCTTTCGTTAGACCCTTTAAGTTAGGGTCTCACTGTGTCACCCAGGCTGGCCTGCCGCCTAGGCCCCCTATGGGGATTACCAGTGCGCCCTGCCAGGCACCTTAGAGTTTGACGTGGTCCTGACCTCTCAGAGATCTTCTGGAAAAGCCTCCGAAGGGACACCCCACTGGGAGAAAAGTTAATGAGCAACAAGAATCAATATTCAATCGATTCTGCAGATCTGCTCTGTGTTGCCCTGAGGTCACTGGCTACTTTGTTCAGTTTATAAGCACAGAAGCATTGGCATTCATCCAAAATTACACATGCAAAGGGCAAAGATGGGTGGCGACTCCATCCAACGTGGACTTCCGGGTTTAGCAGGAAGAGCCTCAGCTTGTGTGGGGTTTGCAGAGAAGAGTGTAACAGGGACACCCTGAAACCTTCTCTTACCTTACCTTTTAAAGCAAAACACTAGTTCCCCAGACACACACCATGTGTGCACAGAGGGTTTGTCCAATTAGCAGCATCTTTAAAATTTTTATCACATTTATTGATTTGTGCACACATACATACACACCCACACACATGAATGTCGGTCAGAGGGCAAGAGAGTCAGCTATCTTTCCTTCCCTCTCCCTCCCTCTCTCTGTCTTCTCTCTCTCTCTCTCTCTCTCTCTCTCTCTCTCTCTCTCTCTCTCACACACACACACACACACACTAATGTGCATGAATGGAGGTCAGAGGACAAGAGTGAATTCATCCTCCCACCACATGAGACTTGGGGATCAACTCTAGGTCTCCAGGCTTGGTAGTAGGCTCCCCTTACCCTGGGCCATCTCTTCGGTGAGCACGTTAGTACTCAGAGCACTTTATTTACTGTGTTACAATGACACACAGTGCCGGCCTACATTTAACAACTATACAGACGTATTCATCTGTATATGGTTTACAAAAATTTTTTTTTCTTGTTCAAATGAATGAAAATCTGTCAAGCAACTCGATCCACTTGATAACATCAAAAATGTTAGAGCAGTTTTAGTAAGATAAGTATCCAAAGTAAAAATACCATCTCTCTTCCTGGCCTGATGCCACGGGGCGTGTCTGTTCTGCGGAGGAGCTGTAGGCAGTTTTTGTTTTGTTTTTTTCCCCATCTGGCTTCTCTCACACCTAAGTGCACACAGCTCCATGTCATGGAACACGCAATGGACACGAGCCCTCTTAGGCCTCAGAGTTAGCTTTTCGATTGTGGACTAAAGGCTGATGAAGATTATCGCTCTGAAGTGGATAGTGATGAGATGAGCACCAGTTATCACTAAGAACCATCAGATTAGGGGCAGGAGCAGAAGACGAGTTACACATGGTAGAGGCAGAGGCGATGAACTAGGAAGGCCATCCAACTAAAGTAACACTGGCAACTGGGAAAATGTCTGCACAACCAGCAGTTTCCCTTGGGGGCTTTGAGATGGCACTGCCTGTGGTCTTAAGGTTGGAGTGTGTTCAGGCCTATGCACAGTAGTGGACAGCACCTCGGAGCTGTGGAGGAAGATGCAGAGTCAGAGTCAGAAGACGAGGATGAGGAGGATGTAAAACTCTTAGGGATGCCTGGAAAGCCATCTGCCCCTGGAGCTGGTGAAAAGTTTACACAGAAAAAAGTAAAACTTGACGAAGATGATAAAGAAGACGATGATTGTGATGATGAAGAAGATGATGATGATTTTCAATGAGGAAACTGAAGAAAAAGTTCCAGTGAAGAAATCTCTACAATATACCCAGCCAAAAACGCAGAAAAATCATTCCAAAATGGAAAAGACTTAAAATCAACACCAAGATCAAAAGGTCAAGAGTCCTTCAAAAAAAAAAAAAAATAGGAAAAAACAAAAATACCCAAACCTCTTAAAACACCAACGGACCTTATTCTGTAGAAGACATTAAGGCAAAAATGCAAGCAAGCATCAAAAAAGTGCATTGAACATTCCTGGGCACTATTGGTAAACTAAGCCCAAAGATGGGGAAAAGAGGAAAAGGAGAGGAACTGACAGTCCACACTGAGTACCATCAACAGTCCAGACTGAAGCCTTCTAGTTTAACCTCAAACCCCTTTCCTGATTGGTCATCCATTCCCCTCTACTCCCACTGAAAGCAATCTCTTGTTTTCCTAAAGCATTTTTCTCTCAGTCTATGCAAAAGCAGCAACCGATAGTGACAGAACTATGGTTCGCAACGAGGCTGCGTGGAATCTCCAGGCTGGGAGGGCAGAGGAGTGGCCGTGTGTTAGACCACTACACAGCTCCTTCAGGGGCAGGAGCAGCACCTCTGTAATATTTACTGGTTCACAGCGATTCTATGGAAAGCTCCGAAGGAAGGAAATAAAAGGACGATCTTGGTAAGATTTCTTCACCGGGCCTCAGTATTTTTATACCCAGCGCTTTTATACACACCCAGACTCGGGCCCTATCTAGTTGGTTCCTGTGCTCTTCACCCAGGGCAGGCCACATTACCTGCTTAGGGTTACCAGATTGTGTGAGTGCTCAGGCACAGTTCCAGAACAGTCTTTGCTGTGTCTCTTGGTGTTCTTTCCAGTCACTACAATCCCAAGAGGCTCAGGTGACCCTTCTTTGGCCAGCCACGAAATGAATATGGTGAGACTTAAGTACGGTTCATCTGGCTAGACGTATTCAATCCCCGGCCGCTGAGGGCCTTCTGTTGCCCTCTGCTGAGGCTATGTGTAACCCTGGGTAGTGCCACTTCCCAGGCTGCCCTGTTCTCTGGCACACAGATCAGCTGGTTCTCTCTGCACATATTAATTGAGCACCAGATTGGGCAACAGGCACTGATCAAGGGCAAAAGATCTGGCAGCGAATGCAGGCGTCAGTTCCTGCTCTCAGTTGTTTGGTGAAACTAAGATGAGGATGTGACATGGACCAAAGCAAACACAAAATTAAAGCAGGGGAGCAGAGCAAGGGGGGAGGGCAAATCCAGGAATGCCCCTATGAAAAAGAAAGATAAAGGAGTCAGGGAAGCAAGCCCCTTGGGTTTCTAAGGAAGAGCTCGGGGGATAATAAGGCAAAGAAAGTCTGTGAGGATGGGGCTGGTGTTGAAGGTTGGTCTGATGCGTGTTACTGGCCCTCAAGATCTGGTTACACCTATCCTTGTTTTGTACACCTGCCTAAGACATACCTGATTGATTGATTGATTAAACCTGGGCAGGGCAGAATGGGGTAGATGTGGTTAGGGTTCCTGGGCTTCGAGAGGAGAGGAGAATCATGGGAGACAGACAGGAAAGAGGATGAGGAGGACACCACGATAGGTTAGTGTGGCAAAAAAACCAAAACCAACCAACCAAACAAACAAACAAAAAAAACAAAACAAAACGTGGAGAGAGAGAAAGGACTTCAATAATGGAGTGGAAAGGCCCAGATGAAGAATACAAGCAAGTACCATGGAACTATGGATGGAAGGCGCGCCAGATGAGGATGGCTAAGGTAATGGCATTGGATGGAGGCTGGGAGATGGGTGGTGAGGTTATTGAGCCAGTGTAGGTGAAATATCTGTCCCGCCCAAGGTAAATAAAGCAATTACAAAATCTAACAGGTGTCTGTGTCTTATTATTTCTGATAGCAGGTTAGCTAATACCACTGTGGTAATCTCAGGGTTAATAATAAACATTATATAGCCCAACACCCATTTTTTATTATTTACTATGACAGGCTGCCTTTCTGAGAAGAATTAACTTATGCCTCTGTCACACTGTGAAGCAGCCTTCTTCCCTGGACAGACTTCTCACCTTCAGCTGCCACCATCCTCTTGTTGGGTCACCAGTGCAGAGGTGGAGGACACCCTGAGGAGCTGGCTTTGCAGCATTCTGATCTGTTACTTAATAAAGGTGACAGTGACAGCCCAATGCCCCTCTGAGGACGAGGGTCAGGCGGTGGTGGCCAGCTCCAGCCCCAGACCATCGCAGGCCCCTCAGAAGCTCCCTAGTAGAGAAAGCGATTGTCTCAGCATTTCCATGACTGTGTTCTTGGAGCTGTCTACGAACATTTGCTCCCTAGGACTAGAGGTCCCTGGGAAAAGGAGAGCAAGCTGAACACAGAACACCCAAGACACAAGCTGCTGTTCACGAATTCTGTAACCCTAAGCAAGGTACTGACCTGAGCAGCTAAGCCGAGAGGGTTCCTGTCTTCAGCGCCTGAGCTGCAGGGAGGTGATGGAGCCGTGTCTTGCACCACGCTGGCCCGAGGTGGAAGTTCAGTGAACTAGTACAGGGGTTGCTTTCCCTTCAGAGTCTTCTCACGGTGATGGAGTGGCCACCACTGTTCTGCCCGCGGTCTCATACTCATCCAGCCTTTGGTGGAACTGTGCCCTGACCATCCAGGGTCACAGCGTGGCTGCTCCCTGAGTATCAGAGGAATTGGGCTGAGGTGGGGTGGGGCCATGCCATGTGAGCCAATTGTCTTTGATCTACTTCTGGTTCCTGTCCCCTAACAGAAGGACCTGGTGTCATTCCCACATAACTTTAGGACATCACGGTCCCTTTGTGTTATTCTTTAGGCATGTCATTCTCGAATTGATCTGGAAGAGCTGAATATTTGTTTTAAATGTGGCAAGAGCGCCATTGAGATGGCCCAGCAGGTAAAGGTGCTGGCTAAAGAATGATGACCTGAGTTCAATGCCCCAAACCCACAGGCTTGAAAAAGAGAATCGACTCCTGCAAGATGGCTTCTTACCCCCACACGAGCCTTGACACACACACTCACATAAAAATAATGTTTTTTTAAACCACAGATCCACAGTATCCTAAAACATCTGCTCACTAAAACCTTCAGAGGTTGTCTGATGAATCATTTGTTCCCTGCAGAACCCTGTGTGGCCATCCAGGAAGAGATGGAGTTGGAAGATTTCAGCACCGTCTTCCTTTTTCCAGCTACCAAATTTGTAGAAGCTGGAGGGCAAGTCACTTGCCTGGGTTAAACCTTCAGGGGAGGTCACCAAGCCTGTTCTGGTCACAGCCATGCAACACCCATAGGCATTAAAACCTGCTTTCCAGCTGCTTGCCTTTGCTCCACTGCACCTCAGGTCAGGGTAGCCATGACGGTCTCACTGCTGGGATTTGAAGATGTAAATGAATTTTTAATCACACGTTGGGGGTTGGACTGGTGTTGTATGCTCTAATGCTAATTTCTGGCCCCCGAGATCTGGTTCCTACCCAGTGTTCGCACAAACACTGGTCTTTGTTGTGTAAGCTTTACTCCACCTAATTTAAAGCTGGTTAGTTAATAAAATAGCTAGAAGCCTATAACTGGGCAGAAGAGAAGCAAGAAGGGCCTAGGTTCCCAGGCTTGGGATCTGAGAGGGACCATGATGCCAGGCGGGGGAGAGGAAGCAGAAGATGTAGCAGGAGGAGAGGAAGCTGAGAAAAGGAAGTCACGATGGGGCAGAAAGGACCGTGAGCACATGGCCCTGAGGGCTGGGCTGATGGAACACAACAGCCCAGGCAGGAACAATTAAGGCAAGTGACATGTGTAGCTGGGAAATAGCAAAGTAGCTTAAAGGTTGATACCTGCCCAGTTCCTGGACTCTAAAGCTTTTATAAACCCAAGCGGTCTCTGTCTCGATCGTTTGGGAACTAGCCGGGGTAGAGAAGCCCTCAACAAGCACACATTTTGACACTTGGGGAAGTGTAGCCTGTCTGGGTTGTTGTGTTTCTTTCTCTGGTGTTGGTGCGAGCCCTGGCTGTTGTCTCAGGGGATCAGAAGCTGAGGGGTGTGCGGAGAGTTTCCTGGCTCAGTCTTTTGCGATTGGCTTTGTCGTGTGCAGAGTGCTGTCCACAGGCTCTGGCTCTGCCTGCTCATGCGGCTGCATGGTGCCCTCTGCAGGAAATTTTCTTGGTTAGGTCCTTCTGAGAGGCATTTAGGGACCCAGCTTCTCACTTCTAACCCCACACAGGGCCAACTAAAGCCCACATTGATGAGAACACTCGAAAGCCCCATGCAGGGAAACGGAAAGACTTGTCCAAAAGCGTGTGTTGTTGCATTTTGTTTTCATTTGCATATGTCTGCATACCAGTCCAGAGAAGTGTGTTTACTGAGCACCAGTGGCTCCTCTCCAATGGCTAGTCTCTCCCCTCCTGTGATTTTCTTCAAATTCTCTGTATAGATTTTTTAAAAGATTCATGTGTATGTGTGTGCATGTTTGTCTGTGTTTGTGTGGTGTGTATGTATGTATGTATGTGTGTGTATATATGTGTGTGTATGTCCAAGCTCATGCTCACACGTGCAGGTGCCCTTGGCAGTCAGAAGAGGGTGTTGGGTCCCCTGAAACTGGGGTTACAAGTAGCTGTGAGACACCTTATGTGAGTTCTGGGAACTGAACCCAGAAGAGCAGGCACCTCTCTGGCGCTTTAGGCACAGGTTTTTGTTTTTGTTTTGTTTTTGTTTTTTAACGAATGTTTTTGACCTATAGTTGTTTGAATCCACACATGCACAGGGCTATTTGCAGAATGTGGTCGGTACAGGGAAGGTCTGAGTTCAAGCCTGTGTCCTTAGTCCATGCTCAGGTGCTGGGTGCTGTCCCCAGTACCAGGCCAGACAATGCTGGACAGTGAGTGGAAACTCAGCTCTCAGCATCCTTCTGCTCCTTATAAGTGAGTGACCCACCGGCCAGTGAATCAGGTTCACTGGTTAGTCCCTCATGCGTGGGGGTAAAGAGACACTTGGCCAGGAGTGGAGGCAGTGCTAGGCTGAGCCCCTGGCCTGGGGTATAGCCCTCGGGGGACAGAGAGCACAGGTCTGCACCTCAGGTGCTGTGTGTGGATGGTGGATGTGTCCGGGAGCTGCTTCCTAGTTAGTCCTTTTGTTCCCAGGGCTCCTCACTCCTGTGTGCCTGACCCAGGGTCGTGCTGTAGCTCTGTCTGATGACATTGTCGCCCTGCAGCCTCTGGCCCAGGCTCGTGAGGCGATGCTTGCCTGGCCAGGCTTCAGTGCAGGTCCTGGGAGGACACACTGCCAGGAATGCCACATTACAGCCTGCAAGGCATACGTGTGTGCCTGCCTGTGAGGGGGAAGGAGCCCTAAAAGCCCCCTCCCCGGTGCCTGGGCAGGGAGCATTCTTCCCTGTGTCTCTGCCTTAGCTGAACTAACTAAATGGGTGAATGTTGACCGAAGTGGAAATTAATTCTATTACCCTCTGCAAAGGAAGCCCAGCTGAGCCAGAGGGAGGGGCTCCCGGAAGGTATGCCTAGCTTGGCTTGACTTGACAAGTTAGTTGGAATGCCCCCCCGACCCCTGCTGTTCTCGCCAGCAGTCACCAGAACCCTTGGGGGATGTGCGGAGGGTGAAGGCAGGGCAAGGAAGTACTGAATAACGTTTCTGGTGGATGGAGAGCTGAGCGGGTGAGAGGCAGCTTAGGGCTATGGAGAACCGGGGTCGATCCTGGTCCCGACGGCCCCATCCAAGAGCACTTGCGGTAGCCTCTGCTTCCCACTTGGCACCCCTCCCCGTGCCTGGGTGGCTCCGCTCCAACTGGCTGGGGGACGGAGAAGCCCTTGGCCTTGACTACTGCTGAGACCTGCCCAGGCTGCAGAGAGGAGGAAGGGCGAGGTAGTGGGCAGGTGTTCCCTCTCTGGGCGGGCAGGCCTCTGCACGGCGGGGCAGTTTCTACAGAGAAGCTTAGAGATGGGCAGAACCGTCAGCCTGTGTAGGGTTCAGCACAGCAGCTGACTCAGGGCTGATCACCCATAATTACAGGCCCACAAGGAACCGAGTTCTGGTCCAACAGCTGCTCCCAATGCCCTGTCTAAGACAGAAAGAACGCTCTAGAAAGCAAATCTTCGGAACTCTCCACACACCAGCACTCAAGACCAGAGTCATCACTGTAAAGTGCCCTGGCCTCCACCTCCAGACCCCCTTACAGGCGAGCTGTCCCAAACAACCATGGAGGCGGCAGCCCTCCCGATCTACAGCCTTGACTGACAGGGCCTGCTGGCCTGGCTCCTGCCCACACCCTGCCCCACTTCGTACCTGTCACCTCCACTCGCAGTCACTGAATGAACGCAGCAGACACCAGCTTGTCTGAGCTGGGCATTGCTGTGGAGCAGATGGTTCTCCAGTTGAAGCCCTGTCCTCCCGTGTTTGCACGCCTGGAGAGAGAGGAGGGCATGAGTTACACAGTAGGCTGGCCTGAAGTGTTGGGGGGTAAAATGGAAGGGGTGCGCTAAGGAGGCCACACCAGTGACATGACCCTGAGCAGGGACTTGTCAGACACCTGAGGAGAAGGCCGAGCCAGAGGGAGAGGCTGGGAAAGGCAGGGAGGCCACTGAGGCCACACAGGGGCGTGAGCGAACAGGATGCCCTCCCCGTGCTGACTGGAGGGTTCTGAACCCAGATGACTTAAATGTAAATCCTTGCCCCCCCCCCCCCCCGCTGTGTGGGAGCAGAACAGGGGCGAGCATCCAAGCTGGGGAGCAGCAGCGGGCATTGGGGAGAGGAGGCTCGGGTCAGTTCCTTGGCAGGGAGAGATCTCGAGTCTGCCCATGACCAGCTGCAGCCCTGAGGGAACCGGCTCTGCACTCTCTGCCACCCCCAGCCCCCACTAGTGGCCTTGCAGAAATGAGGAGACAGCAGAAGCGTGGTTCGGGGAAAATGTAGCATCTGGAGTTACACGAGTCCACATGGCCATGGGCACGGCAGGGGAAGAGCTCCCCAGGCACTCGGTGCTGGGTCTGGAGTCCCGGGGCTGCCCTGGCTGGAGAGAGCTCTCTGTCAGCTCAGGAGGCCCCTGGATCCGGCTGCAGCCGTCAGTTAAAATCAATGGCTGCAAACAGCACCTGGGCCCTTGGAAAGACAGGAGACAGTTGAGGAGCTGAGTTCTGAGATGTTTTAGCTCATTTGGGGGCCATGAAGATGAAAGAAGCCAGCAGAGACAGCAAGAACCACAGAGGTAGAAGGTAAGTCAGGAGCATGCAGGTTCTAAAAGCTGGGGAGAAAAGTGTCTCCAGGGACAAAGGCCCAAATGGCTTAAAAACCCTGAGGGCACCTGGTCCTTTCTCTCTTGGTCTCTCCTCTCTTGCTCCTCTCCCTTTCTCTATCAGGGTGCCCCTTCTCTCTCTTTCCCTCCCTCTCTTTCCCCCTATCATGTCCTGTTCTCCCTGCTCTCCCTTCTCCCTCTTTCTTCATATCCACCTAATAAACCCCATATATATATAAATCCCATATATATATTTATATATATTTATATATATATATATATATATTTATATATACCCTGAGAGCTTGGGGACAAGTGAGGGAAAAGGGGGGACTGGTTATTTGACAAGGGACTAGTGACCTTGAGAAGACCTGTGAAGCCCTGAGGGGAGAGGCTGGTAGAAGGGGGGGGGCCAACTGGAAAGCTAGTGAGACGGAGTCTTCTTTTCTTTTTCTTTTTTTAAGGGTTTTGTTCTGTAGTATGGTAGAATGGGGCTAGAGCTGGAGAGTGAGTTGATTCCCACAAGTTGCCCTCTGGCCTCCACATTAGGTTATGGCATATCATCATCATCACCACCACCACCACCATCATCTCCATCATCACCATCATCTGATAATAATTAAATAGTATGGAGTTAGGAGAAGGTCATTTTCCTGGTAGAAGTAGCAAGATGCTGGCAGTGCTCTGAGACTGATGTTTCAGAGAAATGAGAATGTTAGAGAGCAGCCTCAGGAGACACCAAGACAAAGGCAGATTCTAATGAAAAGCAGATAGTGGGGGACAGAGAAGGTCTCAACCTGAAATGGCGCCACACCATTGCCGAAGCAGACGTGGGGACCAACGTAAGTACCCTGGCTACTCGCCCAGACCCTTCTATTGTACGTAGAGCAGACATCACAGACCCTGGGGTCTCCGTGGGTTTCTGGGACAATGGACAGATTCCACGCTATGAGTGGTCTCCAACACAGGCTGGGTGACCATGGAGAAAAGGAGCACACCACATACCACACGTGTGCGCTCACTGTGTTCCCTAAAACTGTTTCCACAATCAAGACACTTCACAGGGGTTTGGGAGCAGAAGACAAACAGGAAACACGCGGGGTTTCTCCGTCAGGACAGGGTGGACGTGAGCCACAGAGGGCCACAGATCTGCCTTAGTTGAGTCTGAGGATTTTCCTGTGCGTCTGGCAACTTCCTAACTCCCTGGAAGCTGGTGGCAAATTTAAACCGTACAGGTGCTCCGCTGTTCCTTCGTTAAGCCCTTCCAGTGTGTGGTGTGTGTGTGTTTTCCTTCAAGATTTATGCCTCCATGTTAAATACTTCTGTGGTTGAAAAGCCTTCTGGGGCTTCGTGCTCTGCTTGAAGGGTTTTCCATGCACCAGTACCAGATTAGACAGGACTGGGGCAAACCTTGCACAGAAAATTGTGTCTTTCCGGAGATTTCCGTTAAACCCAGGCATGGGCCCAGAGTTGCCTGGCTGCCAGGCCCCTCCACCCCCACCCCCTACAGGGGTTTCACAGATGAGCCTCACAGATTTCTAGAATGCCAATTCGTGTTTTTAACTAATAAATGTCATTCATTTCCCAGTAGGAACTTAGGATGCTCTGGGGTTCTTCCTGGTCACATGCCGCCCCCTCTTTCTGCCCCTCGGAGGCAGAACGTGGCAGCAGTTCCGGAGGACCAGTCCTAGTTCCAGGATGGATGGCTTCCTGGTGAGGATCCCTTTACTGAGCAGCCTGGGGATGGGGCACAGAAGCTGAATTTGTAAGAACACAGTCTCCAGACAATCCTCAAAGGCAGTAGTCTTGTTTGTTTGTTTGTTTGTTTGTTTCCCCTTGCAGATGAGGAATTGGAAGTGCTGGGAGCACTTCTCACTTGTAGAGGACCTGGGATTTGCTGGGAGCCTATGGCCTGCACAGCCCACAGGGGCTCAGTCAGATCAAAGCCTGCGTGCTTTGATGTGTGTGAGAGGAGGCTCCCAGGAGCTGTTTGGAGAAGCAGCAGGGAGTGGATGGGAGGAAACTGGCTAGGGCAGTAGGTGGGGCACAGAGCAGTGTGTGTGTGTGTGTGTGTGTGTGTGTGTTTATGCGTGCGTGGGGGGGGTGCTGGCTAAGCCCTGCTGGGCTTCTTGTGTTCGGACAGGAGGGCAGTGAGTATGAAAGGGGTCTGCAACATGCCAACATCACAGCTAGGCTCACAGAACCCGCAGCTGGCCTTTATTTTTGTTAGTGTCACCAGCCAAAGCTCCCTGAGCAGCTTCTTAGCCCTTCCTTTCCTTGTTCCTAGGTCACTGGGCTAAGAAAACACGCCTGTCCACCTGGCCAGCCTCCTAGACATGGCCTCGTACAGTCGCAGCACAGAGGATGGGGGGAGAAAATGAAGACCTGGTCGCTGATTCACTACATCTACTGAGTCTTCTACGTGCTAGATACTTAGGATGAAGACGCCTGACCTTCGGTTGCTTCTCATGGAGTTGGGAGGCAGTACATGAAGGCCACAAGAGTAAATTAGGTCTTAAAGGCAAGCTAGAGCAGAGCAGGAAAGATCTAAGGGCGGTGTGTCCAAGAGCTGGTGACAGCTGCACCCTAGACAGGGCAGTCAGGACAGCCTTGTTCCTGGGACCGCCCCCCAAGCAGAGGCTGAAGATGCGGACCATAAGCCCGCGCATCTGAGGAGCAGAAGGGGAGAAGCTAAGCCGGGGGCAGCAGCTTGGAGCAGGCGGCTCTGGATGGACTGGATTTGGAACATTCTTTTAGAATAAGGAGTGTGGGAAGGTCGAGCACCATTCAGTGGAGAGAGAAAAGAGGACAAAGTAGGACCGGGAGGCGGGAGCACTCCTCAGTGGAGATGGAGAAGAGGGGAGCAGGACTGGGAGGAGGGGTCCTCAGCGGGGGTTGGGAGAAGGGCAGGCTTTGGGTGCTGGAAGGTCCAGCCCTGTGAGATGCCGGGCTCCTCACACAGGATCAAGCAGGAACAGCGTCTGTGAGGCAGAGGTCTGGGGTAGCAATATGAAGGGTGGGGGTTGGTTCTGTAAAGGGTGAGAGACAGGACCAAGGTCAAGGCTGAGCCTTGAGCTCCACCCTGCCAGGAAGTCCAGAGGAGGCCAGAGGGAAGCTGGGAAGCTGGTGTTCTGCTCTGAGAAGGGCGGGGTCCACAGGATGTTGCAGGATGCCCTCCGCTGCCTGGCTGAACCCCAGCCAGCATCCCTCCCCTTTGAAGGGAAAGGTAGGTTTGGTGTTTACCCCCAAGACTCCAAGCTGACATTCACACGTCGGTGTGTCCTGCAGCGCTCTTCAACAGCTTAGCTGAGGCCAACCTGGGTGTCCAGCGACAGAGGGATGCCTAAGGGAAACACGGTGTGCACACGACAGCATTCTTTTCAACCTGAAAGAGGAATGAAGTCATGTCCTTTGCAGGAAAATGGATGCAGCTGGAGAGACTCGTATTACAAAGTGAACTGTAGCAGTAAAGGTTACCACGGGGGCATTATTTTACCTGCTATCACGAAGAACAAGACACAGACACCTGTTAGATTTATAACTGCCTTATTCGCCTTAGTCCGGGCAGAGAGTTCACCGACACTGGCTCATCCGTCTCCCAGACCGCATCCAATGCCATCCACCACAATCCTCCTCATCTGGCCCGCCTTTCATCCATAGTCGCGTGGTACTTGCTTGGAGTCTTCGTCTGGGCCTTCTATGCCGTTACTGGGGTCCTCTCTTGTCCCACATGGTTTGTTCTCCACACTGACCCCTCATGGTGTCCTCCTTCCTCCTCTCTTCCTGTCCCTCTATTTCCCATGACCCTCTCTGTCTTCCAAAGCCCGGGAACCCTAGCCATGCCTACCCCATTCTGCCCTGCCCATGTATAGGCTGTTTAATCAACCAATCAGGTACATCTTAGGCAAGTTTACAAAACAAGAATAGGTGTGACCAGATCCTGAGGGCCAGTAATGTAGATCAGCCCAGTCTCCAACAGTGAATTAAGTCTCAAAGAGTGCACACTTTCCCAGGTGTGGACCTTACACATAAAATCACACGTGTGCTCACAACATGAAGGCAGAAGTGAAGCCAGGAGTGAAGGGGTCTAGGGAGTCCTTCCATAGACTACCTACTTGTGTGAAAATGGCCTTATGCAATCCTGTATGACAGAACTTAAACAAAGCCAATGCTGTGTCCAAAGCAGAGAAGACGTGTTAGACATGGCACCGTCCCTGACAGGCGCGTCCTATAACGCTGTGTGCAGGAGGCACAGCTGACTCTGCAGAACTTACCCCGCAGTAATGATGATTAGAGTAAGACGGAGGCAGAAGCCAGGGCAATGAGGCCTATTTGTATCCCAGAAAGAAGCATCCAGGTGCGTACCCTTGAACCCTTGACCTTGCACAGCAGGACAGCCTGTGGGGTCATTACCACAGGCACAGGCTGGACTCGTGGGGTCAGGCCCCGAAAGCCTTCATAAGCAGCAAGCACCTGGGCTGGCTGGAACGGCGTTGGGCTGATGGACACAGAGGTTAGGGTCAGGCAGGTCCCTTGGAGGCTAGCTAGTGGCCCGAGTGAAGACAGCCATGCATACTGGTGTGTGCTGGGGGAAGGCCAGTGGAAGGAGGAGGGTGAGTCCAGCCACAGTGACTGGTTTTCTCAGCGAACAGTGAGGGTATGTGGGTTGGCTACACCTGGGCCCTTCCCACCTGACTTCCATGCCTTCCGAGCCCTGTGTTACAGCGTGAGTCGGGCTGAGGCAGGTTCACCATTCAGTGTTGTGCCCAAACACTAGGTGTAGGGTGCGCCCCTGAGTCCATGGGCCATCCTGTGAAGGGCCATGTGGGAGTCTCCCCCACTGCTGTAAAAACACTCATCTCAGCTGGGCATGGTGGCGCACGCCTTTAATGCACTTGGGAGGCAGAGGCAGGAGGATCTCTGTGAGTTTGAGGCTAGCCTGGTCTACATAGTAAGCGCCAGGGTAGCCAGGACTATGTAGAGAGACCCTGTCAAAAAACCAAAAACAACAAACACCAACCAACCAAAGCCACTCATCTCTGAGGACCATGCTGAGGAGACCAGAGGACATTCTCTGCCCCTTAGCTCTCCTCCCGGCACAGACAAGGCCACAGGGCAGTGTTTCCTCATCACTTCTCCCACAAGGAACCCCCCCCTTGCCACCTGTTGGCATAACACTCGTGTGGGCTGTGTACAGCTTACTCTTGTTCATTCAGGTGCTGATTCTACCTCACTATCTGGCTTTTGCTTTGCCTCATCTGCAGAGGGGCACTGTGTCAGGTAAAGGTGTGTGTGTGGGGGTGTATGTATGGTGTGAGGGTGCAAGCAGGTATGGGTTGAAGGTGGGGTGTGAGTGTGGTATACGTGTGAGTGAGTGTAATCATTCATGTGGAGGCTCTGCCTCAGGCAGGGGTCTGTGTGTCTAGCCAGAGGGCTTGACCTAAGGGAGCCTTGCCCCTACCTCTGTGGCCATCAGTGAGAAGACCCACCGTGGGCAGGAAGTAGCTCCCAGGTTTCCCGAGGCAGCTGTGTGAGGAAGGCACGGCTCTACGCAGCACCGGTCCCTAAGACAGGACCTCTCAGCGAGATGGCCAGACGACCCTGTAATGGCGCTGTCGCCGAGCCTGGGTATGTGCCGACCCAGTCCAAAGGCCTCGATGCCAAGGTCCAAGCTCCAGCAGCAACAGCTCAGGGCCTCCTGGGATGGCAGGAACCCATAAGGAGGATGCCCAGAGAATAGGGCAGGGTTCTCAGCGACACTCCTACCTTGTCAAATGTCTGAGGCATGCTGAAAAGGAGACACGGGTCAGTGACATTTTACTGTGACCCTCACATCCTTGGCAGGGAGGTAGTTCAGGCGCATGCACCAACACTGCCCATTGTTCTTCAAATGGGCACAGGCCCATGCCAGGCCTGGGGCTCCTGCCACCTTGGGAGCAGACCTCGCAGACGACAGCCTTCTGTAAAGGCTCAGACTGGGCCAGGGAGGGCTTCAGAACTTCCAGAAGCCCTTGCCCCACCTCTGGGGGCTTGCCAGTGGCCTGGCCGGGCCAGCTGAGGAATGGGGCCAACCGCTGGCCTTGCTCTGTCGGCTGGAGACGAGACCAAGTGCTGTTCTCAGCAGGCAGCTCACTCTTTCGTCCCTTCCCACCCTATGTCCCAGAGGCTGCAGGGTCTGTGAGGACACGGCAGGCCACACGCTCACACACTAACAGCGACTGGGCTAACTCCTTGGGCCCAGAGAAGGTTCCAGTAATTGGGATGTAGTAAAAACAGCTCTCTGTCTCTGAGACCCAGACCCCTGTGCCTGGTAGCCCTAGCCAGGGTGTCCAGAGGCCAGGCAGTGCTCTGTATTCACTGGACCACCTGCAGGAAGGCCCAGCATGCCTTGGGGCGAGCCTCGGGGGTCTCAGTGCTAGAGTGTGGTGGGGAAGCAGGCTCTGGGTGGCCTAAAGGTGCCACGTGAGCATGGGCTTAGGCAGAATCGGGTCAGAGCCGAGTCCCTGCGGAATCAGGCCCGAGGGAAGACCCCTTCACCTACTTCCTGGAAAAGGAAAAGCCCAGTTTACCTTCAAGCCAAGGCTTTGCCGGAGCAAGGACTGTGTGGTGGGAACATCGGTGGCTCCTCAGCCTTGGCTTCTGACTCCCCCAGCGGCCATGAGGTCTCAGGTCCCGGGAGACAGTGTC
The DNA here is from genome assembly GCF_030254825.1 of Meriones unguiculatus. Taxonomy (NCBI): domain Eukaryota; kingdom Metazoa; phylum Chordata; class Mammalia; order Rodentia; family Muridae; genus Meriones; species Meriones unguiculatus. The sequence goes on from NC_083359.1 coordinate 110,394,437, forward strand.
AGAGAGTGGCTGAGAGCTGCCAGGGGCAACGCTAGACTTCTTTCAGACAGAGCAGTGAGCGGTTTTATTTTCAATTCCTGTGCAATACTTGGGGGCCACAAATTCTTTAAAAGTATTCCTCGTTTATCTAAAACTCAGTCCAGGCTTTCACTGCTATTTGCTTGTTTCTGATGAGTACGGTGTCCTCCAGGGCAGGGACTTCAGGCTTGGAGCTCTGGGCTCCGGCCTAGGCTTCTCTCCTCTCTGGCTGTGCGGACCCTGAGGTTTGTCCCCTTATCTCCGCCCCGGTGGGTGAAGAGTTAAGTGATACACATGGCTCTGTTCCTGTCTCTAGTCAAGGAGGACCCACAGCTGCCAGGAGGAGGTGAGGACTGTCATTGCAGGTACCATCTACAGACTTTCCTGTGTACCCAGGGCCCTAGCCACAGCCCCCGAGAGGCCAGCAGAGATGAGGTGTGGTTCTGTGACCAGGAAGCAGGCCTGGGGCCCGAGAAGGAGTGAGGTCAGGTGTGGAGAGCCTGTCCCGACTTCAGTCTGACTCAAGGGATGGAGCCTCAGGGAGGAGAGCTGGTTGGTGTGTTTTGCGCTCAGTGCCTGGGGACGTTGGTCATGGAGCTGTACCTCCAGGACCTTCCTGTCCCCACATGAGGATGGATGACCGATCGGGCCGAAGTTCTGCTGCCCCATCCAGAGGACTCCTCCCTAGGCCTCACTGCTGCTCCTTTCCTGGCCAGGCCTCTTGCCATGAGACCCACGTCCTGAGGCCAGTTAGCCCTGCTCAGGCTCCCTCTGCATAAGCACCCCTAAAGATGGCACCCCTGGTTGTCCACCCACCTTCTCTCTCAGAAACATGGCAGCCGCCAGTCCGTCCTGCTCAGTGCCTCACACCCCTGTGCCCTCGCAGCTGGAGCACGTTAGCGATAACGTGAAAAAGAGGCAGCAGCGACAGTGACTGTTGCTCTCTCAGCACTTGCTTTGCCTCTCTAAGCTCTTCCCACGCGTGCTCATTCATGACCGCCTCGCGCCTCTCCTCGACGACGGAGCCTGTACCAGAGCCCACAGCCCATGAACACAAGGTGCAGTCTGCCTGCTGAGCGCCAGTGGTCAGTCTTTACATATCCGTGCTCCAGCCTCTGACCCTGGCCAGCTTCTTTCCTCTCAGGGGTGCTCCCTGGCAGTTCTCCAACTCCTGCCCGCTGAGGCAGGACGCTCTGACATGCTGGCTCTTCTGTTTCCCTTTGACCAGTGAAGACCCAGGCTCAGAGCAAAGAAGTAATGTTTCCAACCAGAGCAGAACTCTGGTTTGGTTGGTCCTCAGGGGTGAGGGAAGTCTCAAAGGACAGGAGTGGGTCCAGAGCGGGAGCTCAGCCATGAGGACCCAACAAATTGCCAGGTGGGCTTCAAAGCAATGCTGTGAAGTGGGGTGTGTTGACCATGGTGGCTGCGGAGGGCCAGGCCACATGCTGCCATCTTTCCCGGAAGTGGAACCCTTAGCCGTTTTCCTCTTTGGAAGACTGTGTTCCTAGGGCAGGGCTGGTGGACCTTTGCGGTGTATGAAAGTGGCTGAGCTGTACACAGGAAGAAACATCCCCAAAAAAAACTAACTGTGGAGCTGGGGAAACGGCAGGCGGCGATCAGCAAGTTCGAGGACCAAACTGGCATCGGCAGAACTCAGAGGAAAGCCAAGTGTGGTGGCCTGTGCTTTTGTGGGGTAGTGGAGGCAGGAGGACCGTGGAGTGTCCTGGCCAGCCAGTCTAAGCTGTCTCTATGAACTCCTAACTCAGGGAGAGACCCTGCCCACAAAGTAAGGTGGGACGGACACCTGGCGTTGAGCTCTGGCATCCCCATATGTGTGCACATGCTCTGTGTACACAGATGAGAGCACACACACACACACACATACACACACACACACACACACACACACACACCAGACTTGGAGCCAGACAGTCCTTGAGTCTGTTCTCCTTGGCCCTGAGGGTGCTCTGGGAGCACAGGTTTCTGCTGGTGTGGTAGGAACTGGTTGTGTCCATTCTTTCATCCATTCAACAACAACAACAACACATCAAAGAACACAGCCACTTAACGAGTGCTGGCTGCGCTTCCGCTTAGTGCCTGGTGCTGATGTGAGAGCAGAGAGCTTTGATGGGGAAACCAGGGAGCCTGCCACTCGAGCTGAACCTGCACGGCGTTAGGAGGCCTCCTCCATTCACCCCTGTGAGCTCACAGGGTTTGAAGTGAGGACAAATAAGAGATGCTTCAGTGTGGCGGTCAAGGAAGGCTGCATGGAGGAAGTGGCCTGGAAGCTGAAAGCCGGGTGTCTGAGGGTTGATTTGGTTGTGGCTGGTGTTGAGGCCAGACCGCAAGCACTGAGGCACACACTGACCGTGGTGTCGAGAGGTCACATGCGGAGGACCTTAGCTGGAGACAACACCTGCTCATGTCTGAGGCAGTAGACTGTGCGGTCGGCTCTGGGGGCCCAGGGAGCGGCGGGGGAGGGGGCTCTGGGGGCCCAGGGAGCGGGGGGAAGGGTCAGGGGGAGCTGAAGTGCAGCTTGCCAGCAGCCTGCAGAACTCCTGGAAAGCTTGTGGAGGGAGGGGAGCTGGGCTTCGGTGGTGGGGCGTGTCCTGATTTGGCAGAGGGTGGAGGAGTTTGAAGCGCTGCTGTGAGCTCAGGGAGTGGGCGAGCACACTTAGACAGGAGTGGGATGTGGGTGGGCACCTCCTTCTGAATGTGCCTGAATGTGCCTGAACGTGCCCGCCCTGTCTCTCCATTTAATCCTACCGCTGCTATTCCACAGGCCCTGCTCTAAAACACTGGCCCATTTCCTTCAGGCGTTCACTGGCTGGCCGAGGTAGGTGTGACCATCCCATTTTATAAATGAGAATAAGGAGGAAGAGGCAAGGAGGGCAGACTTAAGACTTTTTTGGCTCCAGCTGTCATGTGCTTTTTCTTCTTTGCTCTCTCTCTCTGTGTGCATGTGTGTGAAGATTCATGTGTGTGTGCAAGATCTGGTGACCTGCCATAGCTGTGGCACAACCAGGTGTATAGTTTGCTTTTCTGTTGCGGTAAAACACTGGCCAAAAGCAAATGGGAGAAGAAAGGTTTATACAGCCAGGCCGAGCTGCTGAGGGCTGGATGGGCTGAGGCCTCCTGTATCAAACAGCGATTAAGGAAACGCCCACGGCCCAACCTGACCGAGGCAATTCTCCAGTCCAGGCCCCCTCTTCAGGTATGCCAGGCTGACGACTGAGCTTAGCTTACACCAGAGTCAGCCTCACCAACCTTTCGCCACACCGGCCCCGTCTGCTCTGGAAACACACGGTTTAGCCACGAGTGCTTTGCGAGTCTGGACTGTAAGGCCATTGTGACGAGAAAGCTGTGTGCTGCCTTCCTCCCAGCCCCGCACAGGAGCAGCTTGGGGTCATGCCTGAAAGTGTGAGGTCAGAAGGAAGCTGTCTTTTCCACACTGGTGCCCTCTGCCCTGAGCCCTGCCTGGCCACTGCTCGCACTTCTGTGTCTTGCTGCTGACTCTCCAAGGTGACGCCTAACTCAGCAGGCATGGGGTAAGGTTGTGCGAGTGAATTTCTCCACTCGTGTGCAGAGTTGAGTGGGACTTTGTTTCGCTTTGTTCTCTGAGACAGGGTTTCTCTGTGTAGCCTTAGCTGGCCCGGGCTCCCTCTATAGACCAGGCTGGCCTCTGTAGATCTGCCTGCCTCTGCCTCCTGAGCGCTGGAACCACACCCGCTGAGTGGGAGTTTCATGAACAGACACCCCCTGACAGTTTATGACGTGTCAGTGTGTGAGTGCCGCACACCCACACGGTAACGCATGCGTCCACGCAGGAAGTCAGGTCTGCGTCAGCCAAGACACTGAGGGGGATTTGCTGGCCCTGCACTGCTGCCTCGGATCTGGCAGCCACTGGAGGGTGCCAGCTTTTCCCAAGAAGAAGAAGGGACCAGAAACAAAGCTGGCACTACAGAAGGTGACCTCACACTTCCGCCTTCTTTTCTGTGGGTGGCAGAGCTACGCATGACAGTGTTCAAATCTCAGTGTGGAACCAGACGGAATTACATGACCAGAGTTACATGTGTCACGTACACCGTGCCACACACACGCACACGAGACTCTCTTCAGCATCCCACAGGCTTCTGTGTGCTACCGAAAACATGCCTCCTCCACGGGGCAAGAGACCACTGCTGGCTGCGCTTGCCTGCCCCTGCCCAGGAGAGGAGAGGGAGCCGGTAGGAGGGCTCTGTTGGGCCTCTTCCTCATCAGAGTGTCCACGAGGCCCGCCGCCGCTGTGGACTGCAGACCTTCCCTCCTTCCCTCGTCACGTCGTCATGAAACACACAGCATCAACTCCTGATAAGTGTTTGGGGGTGTCCGTCGTCAGGGAAACTTCTGGAAGTGTGTGCAGGGCCTTGCTGGGAGGCTTCTGTGTGGCCCTAACAGGGCTGTGGAAAAGCCCCCCACCCCACTCTTCCCCTGAGCGCTCGCTCTCCAGGAGCTTTGAAAGAGGACGAGGCACCTTGTTTCTTCTGACCTTCCTGACTGGAGATACTGGAGAGGGGCTCCCCGGGCAGTGCTCTTCTTAGGCTGCAGAGATTCGGGGGTGGAAGAGCAGGGGTGTGTGATTCAGGGGTGAAGAGCAGGGGGGTGTGATTCAGGGGTGAAGAGCAGGGGGTGCTGAGCATGCCCTCGAGGGTGCTCTCGCACAGCCCAGGGGCTCAGGGCCGATGTCCCCGCCGCCAGCACGCAGGGCACAGACACAGTCCTCAGACACAGACACAAGGCCAGCGGTATCCTTCCTTCTGGAACCACTGTCTGAACCACCAGCGTCTCCCTGCAGAATCTGGTTTGCTCCCTCCTCCCTGGCTCTCCCGGCAGCTCCCTTCTTCCCTCCGGCCATGAGACTTCAGAGCTAACTGGGGGAAATGATCAGACAAAGCTCAGAGAGAGCGCGGTAGTGGAGGGTTCACCAGCCTCCGGAGGACGGAGAAGGTCAAAGAGCTCTACCGGCAAAGATCTCCGGGAGGGAGAGCGGAGGTCACTGAGAATAGGGAGGGGAGAGGGGCTTCCTTGCCCCTGCCCCAGCAAATGCTGACCCGAGTGGACACTGTCCGCTGGAAACACCAGCGGATCCACTGCAGGGTTCGGGGGAAGGGACAGGAAATGGTCAGTGCAGTCCTGACTGTGGCCTCACCTCTGCCCCACGACCGAGGGGACATTGGACAGGACAAACAAGTGAACAGAGCTGCTGCTCACGGCACTGGCTTTGGGTGGGCAACCCGGTGTCCCTCCGTGCCTGTGAGCCTGGGCTTTCTGAACATCCACTTCCCGGTCTGCTCAGGTGACCGAGGAGACACACGCCTCCCAGGGGCTGCCCTGGATCTGACAGCCGACCGTGAAATGACACCGACAAAAGGCAGAGGGTGAGCACAGGGTCCACACTGCTACTGTTCCTCCCTTGCCTGCGGCCGAGGCAAGAGGCACACACGGGACTCTGCCGCAGCTCCGGGGGTTCCCTGTTGTGGTGAGGTGGGAGGGGTCGTTTTAGGATTTTAAAGTAATGCTGCGTGCACACAGCAGATCTTATATGAAAGAGTTTTTTTTTTCTGAAGGGAAGCAGAAGAGGCTTAGGGCCTAAGTGGGCTGTGAGTACAGACAGAGAGATGGAGAGACAGAGAACGAGACACACAGAGAGAGAATGGACAGAGACAGGTTGCAGTGGAAGACCAGCCATGTAGTACCTGCCCAGAGGCTGTCATAGGACATAGGCACTGACATAGGATATTGTCAGGACCCTGAAGTCCCTAAGGGCAGACCAGTTGAATTGCCTGTACAGCAGAACAGGCAATGTTCTCTCTGAGAGCAGCTAGGAAAAACCTCGGGAGAAAGCAGCTCGGAGGACTGTAGGCGCCCTCAAACGGTGGTGCCTCCTTGCTGTCACTGAAGTGTGAAAGGAACACAGAGAGCTTCTCCTTGGGCTGGGGCTGGACCTCTCTGGGTGAGTGGCCTCTCAGAGACGTCACCCCCGGAGGCTGCGCTACAGTGTGGAAAGGTCACAAACTGTGGAAGGTCACGAACAGTGTAGAAGGTCACAGTGTGGAAGAGGTCACAGGTTCAGCGGCCACGGGGGTTTAGAGCAGCTCACTTTGCCCTCTAGACTGTACAGCAAGGCCCCAGGCAGTGGGTGGCCCTCTCCCCAGGCTCCAGCCTCTGGAAGGCCCGGGCCTACCTTGGGCCTCACCCATGAGACTTCCTTCCCCCGGTGACTGTGCCTTTGAAAGTGGCTGAAGAATTTCCTGTTGCAGGCAGAGCTAGGTTTCCTCTCTGCCCTAGGAGCTGTGGCCAGGCTGGGCCAAGCGTGAGGAAGCTGTGATGGGGCTAAAAGAGAAATCGGGGAACGCAGGGCATCGAGGGTGAGCTGCTGCCACTGCTGCAGAGGCCAGTCCCAGACACTGACGGCAGATGTGGCAGCCCAGGCCTGTTGGAGAAAGGAGACAGTTTGCTTCTGACCCTCCAGACAGGACAGCCCCACAGACTCGGGGACACAGGCCAGAGATGATCCCTGGCAAAGAGCCCGTGTTTGTGAAGCAGGCAGGGCAGCTTCTGATGCTCGTCTGGGCATTCAGCTCCACCAGTGCTGTTCTCTGGACCAGCGGCTTGTCCTGGTTGAGGCCTGCACACCCTCCCGCTGTTTCTCCTGAATGTCACCCCACCAGGCTCCAGGAACTTTCTCCCTTGAGGCAAACAAAACAGTAAATAATGAGCTTTTGGGGTTCAAGTACGTGACCCACCAGAGAGTCATGTACCCCTCGGCTCAGCCTGGAGCACCTGTGGACTTTCTGCCAGGGTGTCAAGGGTCTTTCGGTGTCTCTCTCACTCCTGTGGGGACTGGAGGGATGGGCAAGGAGGTTCTGTTGGAAATGCAGCTGCTGAGGCCACAGTCTAGACCCTAACTGCTGAGAACGTGGACCCTGGGAAGACAAGGGAGGCCAAAGGAGCAGGGGTGAGGAAAGGGGAGTCCTGGCAAAGCGGGGAGGCCTCCCATCTTGTCATGTGGACCTGGGGCTAAGAGAACCCCAGGTTCCTGGAGGGGAAGGCTATAGACAGAGGAAATACTTATGTGCAGGTTGTTTGTGCTTTTCTTTCTTTTTTTAAATAATTTATTTAATTTTGTGTACATCAGCGTGAAGGTGTCAGATCCCTTGGAAATGGAGACAGTTGTGAGCTGCCATTTGGGTGCTGGGAATTGAACCCCGGTCCTTTGGAAGAGCAAACAGTGCTCTTAACCACGGAGCCATCTCTCCAGCCCCGTGTTTGTGCTTTTCATGTGCTGTCCAGAATGCAGCTCAGGAAACAGTCTCCTCCCAGCCTCTGAGGTGCCCCAGGTTGGGGAGCAGTGACCTGGGTTTCCCTCCCACTACGCTGCCTCTCCTTGGCCTGGCAGTGTCCCTGGGTCTGAGCAGAGTGAGGTACGCTGTGGTGGAGGCTGTGTTCCGGGGTGAGGCTCTCCTCCAGGGGAGGGCCAGGAAGGAAGGAAACCAATGAGAGGCCTCCTGAGTCCCCCTGAATCTCTGCTTCCTGTGGGGTGGCGAGAGCTGACTTCAAGGTCTTCCGTTCTAGGAATCCTGCTCTCCCCCCAGCCCACACTTCCTCAGCCCACTGCCTAGCCCACCTCTACATCCTGAGGCTTCCGGACTCTGTCTCTTCCTCTTGCACTAGAGTGGCTGTCTGGGCTTATGACTAAGGAAATCCAAGGGTCCTGGCACCTCCCAGCTTCAAGGATCTTGGACAGTCCTGACCTGAGGTACCTGAACATTAGAGGGCTTTAGACTGGCGGCTCTGGCTAGGGTGCTGGGTGGGCGTGGGTGGGTAGGAGGGCCAGCCCTCACCTGCCTCCTCACCCGTGAGGTCCACAGCAAAGCTTTCTTTTGGCTCTCAGTTCTGTGTTCAGGGTCTTGCTGCTGTTGCCTTCTTTTTGTTGCTGCTTTGAACCCATGAGGACAGTCTCACAGCTCTGCCTTTTCCCCAAAAGGCAGCACTGAGGGTCAGGAAGCCTGCTGAGCAGCTGTGGAAGCTGTGAACTGGGGTTCAGGCCTGCTGGCCGCAGGAGGCCTGGCACAGCCTGGGAATGCTCCAGAAAGCAGGAATGGCCCGCTGAACCTGAGAGAGTCCTCTGCTGCTGGGCTAGTGAGTGGTGGCCTGATGGCAGCTCCCCGGGGAACAGGACAGCCCGTTTCTGGAGCCAGTTAATAAACATCCAGAGGCCTGGCAGGCCCAGTCGCTTTCTACATACACACAACACCAGAACACTTGCCAGCTGACTTATAGTGGGCCTGTGCTCGCTCATCCAGCCTGAGGGCACACTGACTCTACACATTTCCAAGATTAGGGAAAACCAGCCAAATGCTCAGTGTTTCTTGGCTTATGGTGAAGGCACAGCCATGTGAACAAGCCGAGGACATCCTAAGTCCAAACCCATAAGAGCTAGGCCTGGTGGTGATGCCAACTTGTAAGTCCACTGAGAGAGCAGAGGCAGGAGGATTAGCAAGTTCAAGGCCAGCCTTGGCTATGGAGTGAGTTCAAGGATAGCCTGGGCTAACAGACTAAGACCTGCTTTAAAATAAAATGTTAAAAAAAAAACAAAAAACAATTTGAGATTCAGTGTTAGAGTGCTTGTCTAGAATGTCGGTGGCTCTGAATGGCATCAGAGGGTCAACCCAACCCCACCACCCCACCCCACCCTACCCTACCGCATCCCACCCCACCCACCCCACCCACCCCACCCACTGTACCCAGCAGCCTCAGCTGATGCTTCCGCTCAGCTTCCCCGGACAGGGTCACACTACAGGCTGTAGTCCCAGGGAGAGCAGTCAACTGTCCGGGGCCGTTTCTGCTGCTGACATATTCCTTTGCGTCCTGAGAGCACAAGCTGGAGCCCAGCTGTGGCTGCCGGGCCTCGCACCCGGCTCCTGGCCAGCATGGCCGTCCTCCAGGTAGAGTCTGTCTTGTCCTACTTTGAACTCTATCACTGTGGAGCTCAGTCCACCTCTCCCCTCGTTTTACCTTTGACAAAACCGAGACCAAGCGGGCAGAGTGACTCCCCTAAGGTCAAATAAACACACTCTGCTTGGAGTTCCAGACTTTCAACTCTGGAGATGACACGGATTTGTGTGACTTAAAGCCCGAGTTAGGAAGAAAGGTGACATTGGAGCCTCTGACCCAGTGTCAATCTAAATATGTGTCCTTTGGCAAGCGAGAAGCCCCCTGAACACAGCACCCTTCTCTTTAGAGTAGCAGTGATCAGCCCTGCAAGGCTCTGTGACTTAGTGCTGATAGATACCAGAAGCCTCGTGCTTACAGGCGCTCAACAAATGCCCCTCAACTCCCTCACAAGTCAGTGAGGTGATCACACGCTAGCTTTCACATTCCTTTAGTTGACTTTTTGCGGGGTGTGTTAGCACATGCCACCGCTTGAGTGTTGAGGTCAGAGGACAACTTGCAGGAGTCCATTCTGTGGTTTGAACTCAGGTCGCTGAGCTGGTGAGGACTCTTACCCGCTGTGCCATCGTGCCTGCCCCGTGATGCTATTTGGCGATAGCCGTTGTGGGCCAGGCTGATGGCTTGGATCTGGGAGTAGACAGTTGGATGCCTGGGTGGGTAGACTGTGTGCTGAAGGCCCATGCGGGCCAGGGGAAAGGTATTGCATGTGGATGGTTGTTGGGGGGAATCTGTGGAGGGGGAAGTGGGGACCCTTGGAAGAGTCCTAAGCCTTGAAAACAAATAAAATATACCAGGAAAATGTTCCCAGGGGAAAGCAAGTCAAGCTGAGGCCTGAGAGGACAAGCACAGCCAGAGAAAGTCGACGGTGGCAGAAGGGTGTGGGGGGCCAGGAGGGGCCTGGGTGGGAGCTGGGCACTGGGCAGTCTTTGGCCTGAGGGCTGGGAAGCTTTGAATGCAGCCTGCGGACACCTACGAGCACAGGGGAAAAGCAGACCAGAAAACAAGGGACTTTGCTTCAATTTGGTCTCCTTCTTGTCAAGAGTGACAGCCTCATTGCTGGCCTCTGTGGAAGGCCACTGGCAGAAGCCTCGGATGACACAGAAGTAGACTCCTTGGTGTAAAACCCTGAGATTCAAGCACGCCGTGAGGGATGGTGACTTTGGACTTCCTGATGAAGGAACTCGTGTTTGAGAAGTTGCTGCTCGGGGCTCTTCGCCCTGAAGACAGTCCAGCTCTCCGGGCTGGGACTGGCCCTCTTACGTCATTAGCACAGTGCATGACTCAGCTGCCTTCAGGGATGCTGGGCCAGGAGGAAGTTTCTAGAAGGCCCAACTCAGTGTAACTAATCTGACCTGTTTGCTCACCAGCCCACGCTCGGTCCCTGCATTCCTGGCTCTGACACGGCAGGCGCTTTGTAGCTGCCATTCTAAGAATGACGGCAAAGGGGCGCGGCTGAGCCGCTGGTACCCTGGCAAATGAAGCCTGGGTTCAAGTCTCCGCTGTTGGAACTCAGGCAAATGACTTCTTCCGCCTCTGGGGGCTGACGTGAGAGACACGCCCCGTACGTTAAGGGTGAGATGAGACGGATGGATTGAGCAGGAAGGAGGCTTGGGAATGGCAGAGCGTGGTCTTCAAACAACCACAGTGCAGACCCGGGGGAGGGGGGGGGAGGCTCCTCCAGCCTGGGCGACCTGGGGGAGGGGAGCTTCTCTGGCCTGGGCATGCTGGATGGCTAATCAAATGCTTCCAGGAAGATGCTATTCAGTGAACTACTTTTTTTTTTTTTTTTTTTTTTTTTTGAGACAAGTTCTATTATGTAGCCCTGTCTGTCCTGGAACTCCCTACACAGACCAGGCTGGCCTTGAACTCCAAGAGGCCTACCTGCCTCTGCCTTTTCCATGATTGGCGGTGTGCACTACCACTCCTGACTGTGACAAGAAAGGTCAGTGGGAGCCATCAGGAACCGTGTCACTTATGAAATAAGCAAATGGGGCCCGGACACCCAGTAAGACATTTTTGGAAATGTGCAGAGAAATGGAAGGTCAAGAGAGGTGGGCTGGACGCAAGGGAAGAGTCACTGCAAAAACAGCCAAGAGAGTGACAATGGGACGGAAAACTAAAGCACAGGCCCCTAAGCCCGAGACTCGTCCCTCATCTTCTCTCTCCCTCAGTGTCTTCACCCTGATCATCTGCTCACTACTTCAACAGTGCCGACTGCTCCGCTGAGCTGCCCAGTGTTTCCACAGTGCGACATGCACATATACACAAACCACATACACACATGCACACATACACACACACACCATATCACATACACACACATGTACACACACACACACCACATACACACACATGCACACAGACGACATACATACATCACTTCATGCACACACACACACAGATGGGCCCCGGGGATTTGTCAGTGGCTCTCCTTTGTTCCCACGATAAAGGTAACACTCTCTGCCAAGATGTAGGAAGCCCTGTGACATCTGGGTCCCCCACCTCACTTTGCTGGGTGTCATGTGACTCTCCTTTCTGCACCCCTGCCACACCAGCATCTCTTTGCCCTTCACCCAGTGTTGGCTGTGAAATGCCCCCCACCAGGGGCTCCAGGTTGAACACTGGTCCTCAGCTGCTGGTGCTGTTCTAGAGCCGTGGAACCTTCCAGAAGGCGGGCATAGACAGAGGAAATGGGCCCCTGGGCGTGGGTTCCAGGAGTACCCACCCCTCGGGCAGCCCAGATAGCTGTTAGCACCGTCTGTGGCAGTGTTGTCCAGGGCAGCGGGGACCCCCACCCCGTGCCCTTTCAGCTCCTGAGCCTGCTGGCTCCCCTGTCTCTTGCTCCCCCCTTCTGGAAGCCCTCTTATGCTCAGAGGGCCCAGGGCCACCAGTCGCTCAGGTGGCTTCAATCTGGAGGCCTTACCCTGCGTCACCTGCCTCTTTACAGACTGGCTGGCCTTCCCTGTCTGACCTTGACTCCCAAAGCAACCTAACAGGACCTGAAAAAGTAATAATAGCTTTTCTCCCCACCCCCCTTCCTGTCTGTCCTCTGTCTGAGCTGTCTCAGCTAGGAGGGTTTAGGACTTTGGGGAGGCATCCGCCCTCCCTGGCCTGCTGCTCCGTGGCCCGGAGGGCGCCCCCTGCTGCCTGCGAGGCTGCAAGGGCAGGGGTTGCTCTGAGGCCTGAACTCCGAAACCCTTGCTGCCAGGTCTGGGTGACTCAGCAGCGAGCCGGCTGCGGGGGCTGGGGGTGGGGGCCTGCTGCCCTCGCCCCTCCTCCGGCCCCTTCCCCCCTCACCTCATTGTTAATCGTTAACATGTTAACATCACGTTCCAGAGGGAGCCGGCTGCCCTGGAGCCTGGGGCACATCCGCTCCTGCTGTGTCCCGGGCGCTACAGAGACTCAAGCCGCGCCTGGGGGTAGAGAGGGACCCCAGCCGCAAACTTTCCTCTCCTTGGCCGCTCCTTCTCCTGCGCTCATCCTGTCTGCATCGAAGTAACCGGCTGATTTCTCTCAGGGTTCACAAATGCTAGAAAGCTCAAGCATAGCCAGGATTCAAACTGAGGCCCCAGACACAGGCTCAGGTTGTCTCCCAAGTCCAGAGGGTCACCCCGAACTGCCGATTCACAGTTGCCTGAGTGGAAGGCAGAGGCCTGTGAGAGCACCACTGCCCTCTGCACAGCTCACACGGCACCCCACCTCTAGTCCCAGATCCTTGGCCATCTTGGCAAGGGTGAATGACCAGACATTGAGGGTATTACGTCTAATGCTAGTCAGTGGGAGCAGAGCTGAAGGGAGGCAGTCTGAAATAAACCACAAGTTCTCCAACACGGGGCTTCCCTGTCCCTAGAGTAAACATGGCAGGACCGAATATCCGAGGGACCGAGTGAGCCTGGGGCCCCGCTGACGCCGCAGTTTGGCGCTGTGTGGTCCCCGACCTCCTGGCCTGGTTGGTGAGGTTGGCATGCTCTGCAAGGTTCCTTCCACACCACAAGATGTCGCTGTCGCCTGCAAGCAGACAACAGTGGAAGACCAACTCCCAGACTCCATTTCTGGCGGGCCCCAGAAATCCGTTTTTGGTAAGCTGGCCGGGGCCTTTGAGCACGTTCAGGAATCGCTGGTGTGGACCGGTTTGCCGACTCTGCCTCCCTGAGCTCTTCTCCCTCTGCAGGGCAAGCCCATCTGCAGGCTGCCCGGAACCCCGCCCTGCTGGTCTGGACTCCTCAAAAGTTACCAAAGCCATTGCATGCACACTTGTACTGGCAATGTGGGTTTCTGTCTCACTCGGTGAGACTGTCCAATTTTCAAAGTCGTGTGTGTGTGTGTGTGTGTGTGTGTGTCCCTTGCCTAGCGCCTAGCCTTGGCTAGCAACAAGCACCTTCCCCCTTGATTGCCCCTGGACACAGAAAGCCGGGGAGCAACAGGCAGGATGGATGTCTCTCAGATCAAAGGGGAGAATGCTAAAGACAAGGGAGATCTTGAGAGTAACCACAGAGAGAAACGCCTGTCTAAGAAGGGCTGGCTCTGGTCAGAAGCCGGAAAAACACTAGAGTGAAATAGTTCAAGTACTGAACAGAACAGAAGCCCCTCCTTTCTGAGTTCTATGTGGAGCAGCACTATCTGCAGACACAAAAACTAAATAAAGCTTTTTGTAGATAAGCACACAAAAAAGAGACTCTCATGCTAATCAGATCTCCTGGATGTAGGATGCTGGTTTATCAACAGGAAGGAAAAGGACTGATAGCCTTTTCTGGGGAGACGAGAGCAAACGCCAGCTAGACTATCAATGACAGGTGCCAGAGCCCGCCGGTAGAGTCAAACAGTTCTTGAGTGGGGAGTGAGGACTGAAAGAAAACAAACAAACAAACAAACGGAGACATTATACACGGGATCTGTTCGAGAGGGCTTCCTGTAGAAAACTAGGCACCAGCTTATTCCACAGGCCCTTTTTCTAGTCGGAGCAAAGCACTTGTTACAATGAAGTTCACAGAGAAGTCAAACTTGTTTACCTCCATCACCTGTCTGGGTGATCCTCACACTAACAAAAGGAGGTGAACTTGGCAAAAACATCCTGCCTACTGTCACAGACAAAAGAGAGTGAACTTGGCAACACATCCTGTCTATCCCTGTCTCCAGGTGAAGGCCAGGATGAGAACATGTTTTTCACTGAGAGCTCAGTAACAAAGCAGCTTCACAAACAAGCAGCTCTCCACAGACAGGCAAGGCAATGGCCACCGCTTCAAGCTTGGCCAACCACTGAGCCACCGACCATACAGGAGCATGGATGACCACAGACAAAGCTGCAGGGGTGAAGGGCCCTCCTTAGCTGACCCTCTGCCCTCTGGCGCCCCTGAGAACACTAGGGCAAAAGCGGATATAGCTGGGAGGCCGGTAGTATGGACATGGGGCGGCTGAACTCTCAGGTGCAAGTCCTCCCCTGCCTCCTTCTTTGAGAGAACCTGACTCCCTGACCCCCTGGAGGGCCTCCTTTGGGTAACTACAGCTCCTCTGTAGTGATGACAGGGCTGGAGAGATGGCTCAGTGGTTAAGAGCACTGGCTGCTCTTCCGGAGGTCCTGAGTTCAATGCCCAGCACCCACATGGTGGTGACTCAGGACCATCTCTGAAGGGATCTGACGCCCTCTTCTGGAGTGCAGGCGTGCATGCAGACAGAGTACTCCTGCATTAAAAAACTGAATAACTAAGCTGTGCTCAGAGGGTCCCACCCTGATGTGCAGCCATCAGTGGCTGTAGCCACATCTAAATGGAGCGAGTGAAGGGGCAAAGGAAGGGGTGGTAAGACTGCTCAGGTTGCTCATGCCACGCGTGAAGCTCATGCCACGCGTGAAGCTCATGCCACACGTGAAGCTCATGCCACACGTGACGCATCCCCTGTTATCTGAGAGGAGCCACTGCTGCATGGTGCAGCCTCGAGGGTAACCACTTGTTTCTCTTCAGAGTGGAACTGACTCGCTAAGAGGTGATGAGCCTGGACGGGGCGAGCAGAAGAATGGCTCACTGGCTGGAAGCGCTGCTGCTCCTCAGGAGGCCCGAGTTCAGCCCCCAGCACCCACGTCAGGCAGCACAATTTCAGCAAATGCCTGGCGACAGAGTTCAGTCCTCAGACCCGGGAGGAGAGAACCGACCGCACATCATTGTCCTCTGACCCCTGCGTGTGCACCGTGACACTTTCACCAAGCACTGATGTCCACACTAGAAGACAACTCAGCAAGAAAGAAAATAGACAAACATCACTCACGAGGGGACGTCTCCAAACCGGGTCTTAGCAAGTCAAACCTAGGACTACGTGAACGGTTCTTGCATCATAACCAGTCAGGACTTTTAACAGAGCACAAGGTTCACTTCATTTTCAAAAGTCAGAACAAGTTAGAAGCAGAAATTCAAAGATCGTCTTGGTAAGACAGTCCCTTTGACAACAAAAGCTCTCACCAAATTAGAAACAGGGTGGAACTCTCTGCTGGAAATCATCACTGATGGACTGGACACCTTTGAGTTGCTGGCAGTGTGCTTGATGCAGCCAGCATCCTGGGCCAGGACTGAGGCGCAGAAGTCCACCCTGGAATGCCTATGGATGTTTGAGTCAGGAGACATGAAGGACACCAGACAGCAAGGAAAGAGGCGTTCTCTCAGCACCTCAGACAGTCTCTCGCGCGCACAAGATCTCCAAGAATACACAAAAGAGATCTGGGAGCTGGCTGGGTGGGCAAAGGGCCTTGACTGCGCTCAGTCCCACCCTGTGAAAGGGGCACTGACACCACGAGCTGTCCTCTGGCCTCCGCACACGAGCAGCGCCTCTGTATGACAACACTCCTGCTCTTCCACATGCTGCCGGGGCCCACCCGCAGAGTCCAACACTACCTGAGGGGGGAGTGAGGATTTAAAAATTGAAACAAAACACACTCTACACGGGACGGCCTGAGAGGGCTGTCAGTGTCACTGAAGCAGCCTGGGTTCATTCCAGGGTTCATTGTTCATAGGTAAAACAAAGACAAGTCACATCAATTCAAAAGGAAAAGGTTCGTGGAAACGCCCAACTTCCATTTCAAAAACTATCTCCCTACGGCGGATAAAGTCCTATTCTAAAACTAATTCCCTAAAGCAGTTATGGTCCAAGGTCACACAGACAAGCTTTTAAGGAATTTGGGGGAACTTCCTCCTTTCTTTGTCAAGGTAAAGACAAAGATGAAAACCTAACAATGCGGCTTAACGAGCGGCTCTCCACAACATACAGAATGAATAAATGAAAGAAGTCTGTATAAAGAGAGAGGAGCCAGGCAGAGGTGCACACGTTCGAGCCCGGCACCTGGGAGACAGAGGCAGGCAGAGGTGGAGCCAGCCTGGTCTACAGCTTGAGGACAGCCAAGGATACACAGAGAAACCCTGTCTGAGAGAGACAGAGAGAGAGAGCATAAAAAGTCAGTTTAGAGTTATCGGAACACACTGATACAGAAATCCTAAGTTTGTTACACTCACTAATAACAGAGAGAAACTAAAATCTATATACAGTAGCTAAAAGAGGGAGGAGCGGGGCTGGAGAGACAGCTGGGCAGGCAAGGGCGCACGCGGCTCTTGCAGAGGCCCTGAGTTCAGTTCCCAGCGCCGACATCGGGGGACCCACAGCTGCTTACTGGCTGGGTGACCTGGCGGATATTTGATCCCCTTGTGAAAACCCCACTGTGAACTGTAAAAACCCCTTTCTGGTGGTGGAGAGGCTCAGCCTCCGCGCACACCTTCGGTCCTCCAGGCAGGGCTATGCTGGCATGAAGGAAGACACACCCGTGTGGTCTACTCTTTAACATTAGAGTGGATGACGCAAAAGACTGTTCACACTTACCAAATACACCCGGCTGTCGGCAACTCCTTTCTTCCCAAAGAAGCAAAAACTGGCTAGAAATGCAACGGGCCTGGCAGAAGAGAAGCTAAAGGAATGCTTGTGTCTCTCACGGTCGAACTACTGAACAATGGACCCTCCACCCAAAGCAGGAATTTCCCCGGGAATCTCATCCTGGGAAAGGACAGATGCCAGCGGGAGGAAGATTTCGTCTCCCTGAAAGAGTCACACAGTTCCAACAACTTAGCAGCTCACCGTCCAGGGTGACTGAAGCCAGACGAGGGCAGCAGAGGGCGGGACACACCCCGACTCTGCCTGCTTAGAGGTGATATCCTTGGCCTCTATTTAAACTCTGCTCTCACTGCAGGACCCTGAAGAAAGACTGGATCCCTCGGTCCCTCTTCAAAAGTGACTGCATTGAGGAAGTCTCCTTTTTCTGCTTTCTACTTTCATTTTAGCACTTGAAATTGGCTTGTTGACCATTGGCTGACCCTAGCTTGGGACAAGTCCGATGACATAAAAGGATCACAGACATCCCCGTGAGTTCTGAGACCCATTCAGGAGACGATGTCAAGATTGGTGAGGCTCCTGCATTCCGCAAAGACTCAGGAATAAGTAGCGATCTGAGTGAGGTCTGCAGGCTTCAGAGCATGTGGACGTACAGGGCGGTCCCTACACTGTGAAGACAGCCAGCCGGCATGGGAGGGAGTGAGCATAGAACGCGCTGTTCCCAAGACACGTGGACGGGAATAAGCGCAGGAAGACAGTGGAGGGAAGCCCCGAAAGCCGCACACGGAGGCTGGCCTCATGGGCGACAAGGATTGCAGTAAAAAGACCATTTGTACCAATTCCCGAGAAGATGCGAAGGGCCGGGACAGGGCAGCTCATGGGTGGGAACAAGCAGCGTGACCATTGTTGTGCGCGCTGCACAGCGGCAGCGGGAGAAGTCAGGCAGCGGCAGAACCTGGCAGAACCGTCCTCCCACGAGGGTGATCCTCAGAGGTGTTTGATTTTCTGGAGCCAGGGCCTTGGGGCGGGGTGTTAGACAATTTATTTTGCTCTTTTATTTGAGAGGGGTATCACGTAGCTCAGATCGGCCTTAGACTTCAGGTCCTCCTGGCTCTGCCTTCTTGGTGTTGGGTTTGCCAGCATGTGCCTCTATGCCCATGCCGGTGTGGGCTTTCATTTTTGGGTCAGTCAGAGCCTGGGGAAGGAGCACTGGCCACCACCCGCTCCCTGGTTGCAGACAGGAGGAGGACTGCCTTTGGTTGCCACTCAAGGAGCCAGCCAAGGGTTCAGAAGATGCGTCTCCTGCAGGCTGCTGCCCCTCTTTCACTGCTTTTACTGGTACAGCCTTTGCCCCAAGATGGCTTCTCAGAAGTTCGTATGGGATATTGGTGATTGCAGACTGGTAGGTTCCTCCTCACGGGACAGGGTTGTGATCAAATGACTCATATCGGATCCCACTGCCTTAGTAACAACCACAATCCTCCAAAACGCATCCAACATCTCCTGCTGTCACTGATTACTTTGCCTCTGTGTGGTCCCAGCAGGTTACACAATTGGTTTGTCTGTCTGTGCACCATGGAATTGCTGGTGCCTGAAGAGGTCAGAAAGGTCAAGTCTCGGAACCTGGAGTCAAGAGACTGTGAGTCAGCCAGTCCTCTTTAAGACAGCCAGGCTCTTAACTGCCGAGCCATCTCTGCAGCCCTAAGATACTGCTTTTAACAAAAAACAAAAACAAAAAAAAGTAATAAAAATACTCATATAGAAAAGTATCGTGACTTTATATATTTTGTCTGACCTTGAGAAGTGTTCAAAAGTAAGCAAACAGATAATTTGTTCTCTGTGGCCCGTCAACTTTACAGAGGACCTGTGCAGACCTTGTCTGCTGGGCCTGGAGTCTGACTTCCTGAGAGATGCGGTGAACTACAGCCTAATGCTACACAAACCTCACTTGAGCTTCAGCATGCTTTCACACATGGGTGTAACCAAGAAAGCACCGATACAAGGAAGGTTGAGTTCACAAAAACATGATCCAAAAACATGTAAATAAAGGTCAGAAAGCACACGCAAAATGCTAGAGCGGCGCTTTCCCACAACTTTCTCAGGACAGAACCATTTACACACAATTTCCTGGCACACGCGATAGATTTTATCTGGAAACACGAAGGCGAGGCCTAAGGTCATGCCCAGATTCAGGGGACACTGACAGACCGACAGGGCTCTATAGCTGTGCTCCAATTCCAACAAAAATCAACTTGCTCTGTGTATTGAATGTAAACGTTGGTCACAGGAGGCACGGGATCGCGTCCAAGAACAACCCAGAAAACCAAACGCACCTGAGGTAGAAGAGCCTGTGCCCCCCCCCAGCCGCTCTTGCTCTCTGTTCCCCAAGGCAGTGTTCACTCTGCGTCTGGAGTGTGGCCTGCCATTCTTACACACCTGCGCCCTGCGCTGTGGTGTCAGCTGCAGGCGTTAGCTGACAGGATCATTGGGTTTTGATCACTCGAAAGAGGGGACCTCAGTATAGAACCTGGTAGCCGGCCCCGGGGCGAATTGGGGCACCAGGCTGCCTCAATCACGTTTGATCCGTGTTACTCGTGAGCCGGGGCTGGTTGCTTGACTCTCGGCCGTGTTCTCTGTGTGTTACACGGAGATGGCAGTCGCAGCCACAGCATAGGCTATGCATGAGCTGCGTAAATCAAGCTGGAATTAGAGCCCCCTGAGGCAGTCTCTGCAAGTCCCACTGCTGGGGGGTCGGTCTAGTGACTCGGCCTGTGCTCTTACACAAACGTGGCCCCGTGGCCAGTGTTATTAGAGAGACCCTAGGCCAGAGGTCTAAGGGCAGTGACCCTTTGGGGGTCACATATCAGATATCCTGCCTGTCGGGTGTTTACAATGATTCACAACAGTAGGAAATTAGTCACGAAGCTGCAACAAAAATAATGTTATGGATGGGGGTCATGACAACACAAGGAACCGTACTAAAGGGTCGTGGCGTTAGGAAGGCTGAGAGCCCTGATCTAGACGCAGAGGCTGTGTGACTCAAAAGCCCCGAGACTCGCTCCAGAGGCGAATGTCTGCTGGGGAAGAGGCTTAGACCAGAACTGGAGTCCCAGGGAGGGGAGAGGGGCGTGCAGGGGAGCCCACCAGGGGCTGTGGGAGAGACGGAGGGAGGGTCAACCCTCGACTACGCCCTCAGCAGCAGAGGGACTCCGAGTCAGAGCCAACAGAAGCCAAGGAACAGGCAGCTGACTCTTGTTGCCTGTTTACCAGCTCTGGGGACTGGGGGGGGGGGGTCCGGGAGGAGCACAGCCAGGCAGCCTTGACTGCAGCTCTGAGCACCGGCACGCCTCCTCGGCGCCAGCCAAGCACAAACAGGTAGGAGCGCTGTCAGCAGGGAATTCTGAGCCTGTCATGGCCAGCCTGCCCCCAGCCAGGCTGACAGGAGCTGTGGCCAGCCTGGGCTTTCCCTGCACAAACCAGGACTGCTGGGACCGTGGGGCTTCCTCAGACTCCAGGTTTGGTTGACTCTGTGGGCATCAAGCCTCAGGACCAGGATGCACGAGGGTGAGAGAGAGCAGTGCTCGTCAAGGACACGCCCCTTTCTCACAAGATGCAGGAAGGAGTCCTACCACAGCTCAGGCTCCGGAAAGCTATCAAGCCTGGGGTAGGTCACAACTGTACCCCACGTCGGGCCCTGACACTTTTCCTCAGTAAGCCAAGTTACAGGTGGGAGGCAGAGGAAGGCGATGTACTCAGTGTGGCCGCATCAGGGACGAATGGATCCGGTCGGTCTTCGGGTCCTACAGACCAAAGTCTAAACAGAGACGAGATGCAACATCCAAGCAGTCCCAGGCAGCGTGTGCCGCGCCCTCCGCTGACCGTCGAGGTCTGAGCGTCAGCGCCACCCTGTGAGCTAGACTGACAGAGTGTTAGAACGCTGGGGAGTCTTTCCAGAAGACTGCCCATATGCTCTAGGGTCCCTTGTTCCAACAGTCTGACAGGCTGAGATGCAGAGGAATCCCTCCAGAGAATCCTCACAGGTTCACCCAGCATACACACACACACACACACACACACACACACACACACGCACGCACGCACGCACGCACGCACGCACGCACACACGTCCACATCTGGGCCCTGAGAGGTGGGCCCTTGAAGAGGACCCCCTCACCTTCATTCACAGGAGCAGTTCTCGGAGGGGAACTTCAGCAAACACTCCAAGACACTGGGGAGGAACAGAGGAGCTTGGACTCTGCGGGGAAACCACCGGAGCACAGGGAATTCAGCTCCAAAAGTTTGTATTTCACAGCTGGGGCTACGCAGCTCCACCCACACTCCTAGTACCTTGATAATCGCTGACGGGTCTGTAAAATATATGCAAACGTATGCAGATTTTATGCAAATTAGGGATTGTGAGGGTGCAAGGCCTGCTCTGAGGAATTGGGGGTTTGTATTCCCCCCCCATTAATGCTGCTTTGGTGATGTATAAGGCAGGAAGGCCAAGTTCCTTCATTCTGGTTTTGTGCAATTTTTTTTTCTTGTCCAAACTTTTTTGTCCCTTTATAGGGACCAAATAATTTGTCACCACAGGCTGAGAGGTGTTTCCCAAGAAAGAGCAAGCTTGCCATCAACCACAGCAGTGGTTCTCGGTCTTCCTGAGGCTAGGACCCTTTGACACACTTACTCATATGGTGGGGACCCCAACTGTGAAGTTGTTTTTATGGCTACAGAGCTCTGCAAGCAAGCCTTCACGGAGTGAGTCAGGTCACGCGTGACAGCTGCTGCTGTACCTTGTCTCTTGGCTGCACGGTTGGGGACGTGCAGTTCTGAAGCGGCTCCTCCCTCGCTGGACAGCTGGCCTGTGGTAACATCACAGCTCTAAACTGTTGTGTGGATTTTTATTCCCAGCCCCCCTGGAGCCTGGCTGCCAGGCTCAGCCCTCCGCTTCCCCTGCGGGTGCTTGCCCAGCTCTGCTCTTCCTTCTGCCTGTGGTGGGTGAGGTTGAGGAAGTCACATTGTTTTTGGTTTACCTTCTGGGAAAGAGCCCCGCGCACAGGTTTAAACACAGCTCTGGAGACTCTGCCACCATCTGGAAGGTTCCAGCAGCCAGGAGCTTTTACACAGGGCAAGTTTGTGACCTCCCACACTGACACATTGCCATGCGACCCTTAGCCCCAAGACACAGGTCCAACCCCCCTCATGGTCCTGGCGTTGTCCTCATTCAGTCCAGCAAGCTTCTATGATGATGACAACGACGATGATGATGTTTTCCAAGACAGGGTTTCTCTGCTTAGCCCTGGCTGTCCTGGACTCCTAGTAGACCAGGCTGGCCTCGAACTCACAGAGATCTGCCTGCCTCTGCCTCTGCTTGGATTAGAGGCGTGTGCCGCTCTGATCTTCCAGTATTCTGAGGACTGTGTGGACCACACGCAGCCTTTGGGAAGGAAATGTAACAGAGAATCACACACAGCCCAGACGCTGACACAGCCTGCTCCCATCCCTCGGAGGACAGGGGAAATGTCTGGACGCTCACTGAGAGGGCCTGTCATGCGTGGGCCCAGGGTGTGGGGACTTGCTGAGGCTGCAGGGGTGCAGAGGGCAGGAGCGGGTTCTCGGTTTAGGAGAGCAGAGCGCAGTGTCCTGATTTGACTTGCAGTGCTGTTTGGGGAAGCACAGTGCCTTCTGCTGCCACCACGTCAGCGGTCGGGAATGAAGACCTCTGCTGCCTGTGCATGGGGATTCTCAGGACTGCGGCAGGGACAAGGGAATAGGGGGGCTGAGGGGAGGCGGGGGCAACTGGTGGGCCCTCTCCAAGGTGTCCCTGGATTCTCCAGGTCCCTGCCCACCCATCAGCCCAAGCTGGGGGCCTAGGCCAGGGCTCTGAGGCTCGTGTAAAGCACAGGAGCAGAACTTCTGTTAAGGGGGTACAGAAGGGCTGGGCGGGCAGACGCCTAGTGTTTCCGGGGTGGGAGTTCCGGCTGCCCTCTAGTCAGGGGAAGGACAGAGAAAGGCTCCCAGTAAGAACTATCTCCACTCCTGTGCAGGCCCATGGCAAGGCACTCACTCTGACCCATGGGAAGGGTGCTAGCCACTGGTCGCTCTTGTCCTCAGATGGCTCTGGCCTTAGCTGGCCCTAGATGGAGGCCACCTGGGAACTGCCAAGGAGGTCCCTAACCATCCTTTCACCTGGCACGACTGTCGTGACGAGCTTGCCAAGAGAAGTGTTTGACCCTGAGACCCAGCTCCTGACGGGAGGGCCTGCTGCTTCTGCCTGAGGAAGGAAGGCAGAAGAGCCCACACTGTGAACCCCGTGCCCCGCCAAAACCTCAAGAATGCAGGTGGGCAGGCAAGTCCAGTCTGAGGAGCCAGGCCTGGCTTAAATTTCTGTTGGCTGGGCTTCCTGCTCCACTCTCCACACAGCTGACTGAGGTGAGTCTGAAGCCGCCCCTTCCCGGGGCTGGACCAGCATCCCCCAGGGGCGGCACAGTGAGGTTGTTTAGTTCTCTGCAGCTTCACAGGCCGCACACCTTTCCTCACATCTGTGAGGCACGAACAGGACTACATGTGGCCTGCTACCAGAGCAGCCTGCATGTGGCCAGAGAGCAGAAAGGCGGTGGGAGAGGGAAGGATGCAGCAGCAAGCCTGTGCCAGCTCCTGACCTCAGACCTCCCAGGACCCGCTTTCTCTCGTCTCCCTGGACCTGCACCTTTTGTGTGCCCGTCTCGTTGTGAGGGAAGGAAAGACAGAGAGGGCAACAGGCAGGGGAAGTAATGCAGGGGTCAGTCTTCATGGGCCCCTGGGACCCAGAATAATGCACTTGCATTCAGGCCCCATGCACCAGGCGGCTGGCAAGATCTGCCGTGGCAGGTGCGCAGAGTCTGATGGCAGCAAACCAGGTGGTTCTGGGAGAGGAGGGACTCAGATGCCTTCCGGGAACTGCGCTTTCTCGGGGCCGGTCTTCTTGGCATGTGTGTGAGGTCAGCCCTCCCTAGTCAGCTAATACTGCTGCAGGCCAAGAGGCTTAGGTGGGTCTCCATGACAACCGCTGCTGGCCTGCCTCCAGGGAGCTGTGGCTCAGCTCTAGGGACAAACACACACTCTGCAAACAGCGGCCCAGCGGGCTCTCTCCTCCAGTAAAACTTCCTGGAGAGGAAGCCCAGGAAGCACAGGAGCGGCCAGCAGTGGAAGAGGCAGAGGGAGGCTGAGGATGGAGCTCGCCCTTCCTCCCCTGCCGGTTTTTAGCCGCCAAACATCCTACTTTCTCTAGAAAAGATCAAGGCTCTCTTCTCCCAGACTGGGGAGCAGAAAGCAGGACCCTCACAGTGACAGTGACAGCGCCCCGAAGGCGGTGGACCTCAGGTAAGAGGGGGTCTCCCCAGAAGTGGCAGCTCTGGGCCCTCACAGGGAACAGCTAGCCACGCTTGGTGATGAGCTCTGAGGGGAGGCTGAGAACCAGAAAGTAGGCTGGACCCAGGTGGCCATGGGGACCCTCCAGTCCTCACCGATCCAAGGTGAGTGGACCCAGCCTGGGTCTCTCCTCGGAAGTTTGTGGAAGCCACAGCTATTGTCTACTCTGGGCTGAGAAAGCCAGCCTTGCTCTCCCCTGAGCCTTGCATGGGGAGAAGGCGAATCTTAAACCAGAGGATGCCATCCATCTGAGAAATGCAACTTGAGCACTTCTAAGGTGCAGAGCCAAGTTTGGGCACAAAGCAGGGACCAGGAACCCTGTGGTTCCCTCACAATGGAGGAGACTATTAGGTCCAGTAAGACACCAGAGGGAACCTGGGTGGAGGTGGGGAGGGCCCAATGGAGACGGCCTCGCTGTAACATTGGGATGAAGGGAGGGCTTCTCGGAGATTGTCCACTGTAGTCAGACCTGATGATCTGCACCTCAGCCTTAGGGTAGAGACCACTGATGGAGTCTCAGCAATCTACACACTCCTTCATTCACATATATTCTACCACCCATCCATCCACCCATCCTCCATCCACCCACCCACCCATCCATCCACCCATCTTCCATCCACCCACCCATCCATCCACCCACCCATCCACCCATCCTCCATCCACCCACCCACCCACCCACCCATCCACCCATCCTCCATCCACCCACCCATCCATCCACCCACCCATCCACCCATCCTCCATCCACCCATCCTCCATCCACCCACCCATCCATCCACCCACCCATCCACCCATCCTCCATCCACCCACCCATCCATCCACCCATCCTCTATCCACCCACCCATCCATCCACCCATCCTCCATCCACCCACCCATCCATCCACCCATCCTCCATCCACCCACTCATCCATCCACCCATCCTCCATCCACCCATCCTCCATCCACCCACCCATCCATCCACCCATCCTCCATCCACCCATCCTCCATCCACCCATCCTCCATCCACCCACCCATCCATCCACCCATCCTCCATCCACCCACCCATCCACCCATCCTCCATCCATCTATCCATCCTCCATCCATCTATTCATCCTCCATCCATCTATCCATCCTCCATCCATCTACCCATCCTCCATCCATCTACCCATTCATCTACTCATCCTCCACCCACCCACCCATCCATCCACCCATCCTCCATCTACCCACCCATCCATCTACCCATCCTCCATCCACCCACCCATCCATCCACCCATCCTCCATCCACCCACCCATCCATCCACCCATCCTCCATCCATCCACCCCCCCCTCCATCCATGCATGCATGCATCCATCCATCCATGGACCCATCTATCCACACATGCATCTAAGTATCCCTATACCCACCCATCCATCTACCCATCTGCCACCCTTCCATCTATCCACACATGCATGCATTGCATTCATCCATCGCCCACCCACTCATTTACCCGCACACTCACGGATTCATCCACCCAGTCCCTCCCTCCCTCCCTCCCTCCCTCCCTCCCTTATTCACTCACTCATTCTCACTCATCTACCCGTCCATCCAACAACCCACATGTCCAGATGCCCATGCGTCCATCTACCCCCCATCTCAGACGCTGGCATGCTGGGTCCCATGGCCGCTGAGATCCATGCTATCTCCATGGGGTGTAATACGGGTCAGGCTACAGGGAGCAGTTAACTCTTAGCGATTGTTTTGAGGGATGAGCAGGTCTTTGTCAGGTAATCTTAAGACCCACAGGCTAGGCCAGTTTACAGCTGGCCTGGTGGACTGTAGGTGATTATTTTTTTAATGCAGAAGGAACAAGGTCAACTGCAGCTTGTGAGGTTGACCTCGGGCCTGAGAAAACAGAGCCAGGAAGAGAATTAGTGAGAGAGGGGAGCCGTTCCACATGCTCTCTGCCAGGACCCAGGTCTGGCCGCAGCTCCACCAGGGAACCTGTGCTCTGCGGCCCGAGGGTCCCCGGAACAGAGCCCTCCCTGGCCTGCCGACGCTGCGGGAGCCCGGCTGTACGAGGAGAGCGCGCCGCCTGGTCGGCTCCTCTGGACCACTAAATCAGGGTCCTTCACCAAGGACCCCTTCGCTGTGCGGCACTGGTGCGCACAGTGGTCTAACTGCCTGCAGCCTGCGTCCTCTTGCCTTGGGGAGTCAGGGTAGGCTTGGGGCGTTTCTATGGTGAGAAGTCACTGTCCTCAGGGATGTCCAGAAATAGGCCAGAGGGGAGGCTCCGCTTGCGCGCAGAGGTGACGGTGTAATGAAGGGGGAAGGCGGCAGGTGCGAGGAGAGCGACGCCTAGCGGCAGCGGTGGAAATGGGGGCTTTTGCGTGCCCCGAGACACCTGCAGTTTCTCTGGAAGGAAAGGGGCTCAGCTCTGCCTCCAAAGCCACCAGATCGCAGGGCCTCAGAAGGCCTGGCTCCAGGTTGGGGTCAAGCTTGCGCCAAGCTGGGGGCAGGAAGTGGTGGTTGATAAGCGTTCCTTTCTGCTCTCCAGACCTTTGGGGGTCAGCAATAACACGTTTTCTGAGAAGTGTTCCTAAGTGAAACCACCAAAGCTGGGTTAGCGAAAACCAGCTCTGTAGAAAAGCAGCTGCTGAAACATCTGTGAAAACATGTGACACAGTGATAGCTGTGCTTCTCTAGGTGCAGGGAGGATGATGAAGTCTATCGACACGCCTAACAAACGCCGTGCTTCAGAGTAGTGGTGAGCACACGCCATTCCATAAATGGCGGCTGTGAGGACTGGGCTGTGAGGACTGGGCTGTGGTTACCCCCTCCTTGGCTGGAGGGACAGTAACAGGAGCTACGGACGGGCACGCCCGGGCCAGGTGGTGGCGATTCTACCTGGAGGAAATGCTGCGCTAAAATACTGCAGATCTACTCACGTGCATGCGGGCTTTGCCTGCATCTATGTGTGCTCTGTGTGTGGTTGGGCCTGTGGATATCAGAAGGGGCCTCAGATACCCCAGAACGTGAGCCGCTTTGTGGGTGCTGGTCCTCTGCCAGATCAGCAAGCGCTCTTAGCTGCACAGCTATCTCTCCAGACTGGAAATGCTACATTTCAAGTTAAAGGTGGTAGCAAAATTTTCCAAGTTCATTATTCCATTCTCTCAGGACCCCAGGGAGGGCCAGTGACAGCCACAGGGGACCAGCCTTATGATATATAAAGCTTTTGGCCAGGCTTCTCTGATTGTACAGGAAGCTGAAACAGCACCTTCACTGACCCATTACAGATGGGGAAACTGAGGCTCCAGTGATCTGGACATAGATAGGCTAGATGAGTCAGGGACAGCTGGCATTCTCTCCCTGGCCTCAGCATGTCTGAGGTTGTTCTCCTCAGAAGAGATCTGGGGAGAAAGAGGGAAGGAGCCACCAGCAGTGGGCTGCATCCATCCTGCCCCATCTCCCAGACACGGGAGACAGCCACCCTCCAGCACCCTCCCTCTGCCCCCCCCTCCCCAGACCACAGCACTAGGGTCTTTTCTGTCTTGGGACCCTCCGTGCCTCATCCTGACTGGCTTTCATTCTCTCCCTTCCTGACTGCGTCACCACAGGCAGGAGCAGATTGCTGTCTGGCAGGCAAGGCAGCACTCAGTGCAGAGCATTCTGGGATGGCCAACCCAGCATTGCACAGGACACGGCTTTGTGTGTCCCAGACATCCTGGGGAGTGTGCGACAGTGTGCTTACCCTGTATACATAGGCCTGGCTATCAGGGCAGATGGACAGTGAGCTCTCAGCGAGGGGTTCCGGGATGTCCCCTCGGATGGCCGCGCACTGAAGACAGGCGCCTCCACGTGGGCTGTCTCCTGCAGAGGAATCCCAGTGGCTTTCTCCAGAGACCCCAGCTCAGAATCTAGGGTGCTGAATTACGTCCTCCACCAAACCTATTCTTGAACACACACTTCTCAAGGGAGCCTCACACTTAGTGTAGTGGAAGGCATGGCACAGGCCCTAGGGCTGCTGGTGGAAGTGCGCCCAGCACACTGCCTGTGCCTGCTGGTGGAAGTGCGCCCAGCACACTGCCTGTGCCTGCTGGTGGAAGTGCGCGCGCCGCCATGCAGGGAAGCTGGAAAAAACACCAAATCCAACACCAAAGGACCTTAGATAGAGCAACTGGTTTTGCAAATGCTGGAGTTACACGTTTGTGTGCGTGTAAACACACATGTCTGTTGCTTGTCTGAGTGGTTGGAGTGTAAGCCTGCCCACACCCACAAACTCCAGCGTGGCCCCCTGACATTCTCCCAGACACTTGTGCCACTTTACTCCCTGGAAGCGCAATAGTCTCCCTAACCCCAGCTCAACTCAGTCCTCAAGCCCAGGCTTGTGCCTGAGGCTGTTAGTGAGGCTGAGTGGGGAGCAGGCCTCTACGGCAGGCTCTGAGGTCACCAGGGCCTGTCATAGGCTCCAGTGACGAGCTAGAGTATGAGGAGAGCCCCCAAGCCTGCCGGGGAGCTCTGCTTCCAAGGGGAGCAGCACCCCAGAGGGGGCGGTGAGGAGAGGGGGGCCACCGCCTCCCTGGGCAGGGAGGAGAGGGTGGCAGGCCACACACAGCCTGCTGGTCTGGAGTCCACCCTGGCTGGACTATCTGCAGAGTGGCCCTCCCTTCCTCCACCCTCCCTCTCCATCCTCTCACCCTAAGAACTTAATCTGGCTTGCTCCTCCAGCCTGCTGGACAGAGCAGCTGGCCCCAGGGACAGAAATAGCTGCTGTTCCATCAGGGCCCCTGTGAGTACGGAGGCAGGGCGAGCAAAGTTGAGACCACTTTCTCCTTTCCAGTGAGAGCCTCAAGATGGGCCACAGAGGTTTAGGTTCCCAGAACTCAGGGGCCCACCCAGCCTTAGTCCCTGAAAAAAAAATCTGCTGCTACAGGGCAGCTTGGGTCTCCAGGAGAATAGTGCTGGGTGGTCACTCCTGGGACCAGCTCTGGCTGAGATTGAATTCTTCCCTGTGTTCATTGGTCATTGTATGTCACTGCATGTCATTGTATACCATTGTGTGTCATTGTATGTCATTGCTTGTTGTTGTATGTCATTGTGTGTCATTGTGTGTCATTGCGTGTCATTGCATGTCATCTTTTGAAAACTGTCCATTTTATCAGCCCTCTTATTGACCATTATTTAATTTCTTGTTTAGTTTTTTAAAATTCTTTGTGTATTCTAGATATTAATTGTGTCACATGTGTAGCCATCACGTCAAAGGTTTTCTCCTATTCTGCAGACCCCTCCTTCTCCAAAGAAGCTTTTGAAATTTCATCAGGTTCCATTTCTTGGTTGTTGGCCTTATTTCCTGAGTAACTAGAGTCCTCCTGACAAAGTCTTGCTATGTGTTATGTACTTGTTTTTATCATTTTTTTTGGTTCTTATAATTTTCTACCTCCCTTTCTTATCCATCCTAACCCCTACTAACCCCCCAACACTAAGTAGGAGAGACAGAGCGTTAGAGGGGAAAGGGCCCCGTAGACCTTTGCAGGCGACTTCCTGCTGAGGAGGGTGTTGTTCCTTGGGGCAAGTTCAGTCTTTGTTGTCAGGATATCCAGTGGTCAACCAGCAAATCAGCAATAGCAGGACGGGCCAGCGGCGGCAGGGGCAGCAACAGAGGGAGCATGACGAGCTTGCAAATCTCCCCTTTACGCCCTCTCAGGAGGGACCAGATTAAACTATGTGCAGCTGGCACAAATCATGCCCCGGCCAGAGCACGAGACACATTGACGTCAGCTGCTGTGGACAGGCTGGAGCAGCCCCGTATCCCACACCTGGGATTAAAACAAGACCACAGTCACATAGCCTAACTGGGCTTTTGAAGACACCGGAATCCCCGGAATTCCCACTACAGCTGTGCTTGTGTCTGTACTGTTTTTTTCTCTAACAGCTGCAGAGTTTCTGGTTTCACAATGACCTGATTGGTCTGGAGTTGTTTTTACCCGATGTCCTGCTCAAGCAGCCCTCTGCACACTTGGACCACGGCTGGGTCGTCACACAGGCCCCATCTCTATCAGCCCTGCGTCTGACGTCTGCCCTTACTCTCTCCCCACCCACCCATAGCTCCTCTGAACCTGCACCCCATCTAATGCTTCCCCCCCCCGTAGATAACTGAGCATGCTCTTCACCAGTCACGGGGTCCCACGGAGAGCAGGGTCCTGAGTGCTGTCATGTCAGTGTCTCTGCACTGCTCTTGGTGAGTGCTTAGTGGAATAAGCATTCACCACTCATGGTGGTGAGTGGAGGGTTATCAGGGAACTGTCAGCCCACACATTTCTGAGTGTGTCATCCTTGGACGGGAGGCTGAGACAGCGTTTCCTTGTTGGATTGGCACAGGATCTAAGTATCTAAGGGTGCGTGTGTGTATACATGTGTGTTCCGTGTGTTGAAGGTGTATATATGTTGTGTGTTGTTTGCTCTATGTGTGTCTCTCTCTATATATGTTGTGTTGTTTGCTGTGTGTGTTGTATGTGTATGTATGTTGTGTGTTGTTTGTTCTGTGTGTGTCTCTATATATATATGTTGTGTGTTGTTTGCTCTGTGTGTTGTATGTGTATGTATGTTGTGTGTTTGCTCTGTGTGTTGTATGTGTATATATGTTGTGTTGTTTGCTCTGTGTGTTGCTTGTGTACATGTTGTGTTGTTTGCTGTGTTGAAGGTGTATATATGTTGTGTGTTGTTTGCTCTGTGTGTTGTATGTGTATGTATGTTGTGTGTTGTTGGCTTTATGTGTTTGTGTTGTGTGCGCTTCTCCCTCATGGATCACAGGGATATTGTGCTCAGCAGGTCCCATGTCCCGTTTCCTGCTTTGTTCAGGGTTAGTGAGATCTGGGGAGTGGTTTCTCGGGGTTCGGGCGCTGCAGTGTTTTCGGGTTTCTTATCGCCGTGGCTGCATGCATCATATCTACGCAATGTTCACAGCGAGCCACGCTTATTCACAACTGCTGCTCAAACGGCCTCTCTACTTCGTTTTCCATAATTAAAGAATTTTGCGCAAAGAGGCGATCCCGCACAGGTGTGTGTGTGGGGTGCAAAGGTTTTCAGCCGGGGCTTGGCTCTCCTCTCTCCTTGGTCTGCCGGGCTCTTCCCTAGCTGACACGGGGCCCAGGGAAGACCTGCTTCTTCGCTGTCTCCGCAGGACCATGTCCCTCATCCCTCGGCTCCGGTGGAATGACCCCCCGCCGCGGCTGTCAGCCCGGAGCCCGGCCGAGATGGTGCTGGAGACCCTCATGATGGAGCTGGCCGGGCAGCTGAGGGAGGTGGAGAGGCAGCAGAGGGAGCGCCGCCGCGCGGTCAAGAAGGTCTGCACGGGCGTGGACTACAGCTGGCTGGCCAGCACGCCCAGGCCCTCCTATGACCTGAGCCCCGCGGAGCGGCTGCAGCTGGAGGGCGTGTGTGCCCGGATCCACCCGTCCTACTGCGGGCCTGCCATCCTCAGGTGAGCCAGGCCTGGGGACCCTGCCGGCTCCAGAGAAGTTCACAGGCGCAGAACCGAGGGCTGCGAGGATCAGAGCCAGAGGGCACCGGGGGCCCAGATGCGTATTAGAGGGGGTAAGGTAGGAAAAGGAGCGGGAAAAGGCAAGTTGGACCCGGAGAGGCTGCGTCTGGGGCCTGCAGGTAGATCCTGGAGGCCCTCAGGCTATGGTGGGCGGGGCTCGGGCGGGGCGGGCGAGGCTCAGAGCCTCTTAAGCTCTGTGTTCTGCTGGGTGGTCATGAACCTGCATGCCAACAACAGCTCCTTTATCCTGTTTATCTTCAATGTCCCCTACTTCTCCTGCTGCATTTCCTCCTCCTCTTCTTTCTCTTCCAGCCCAGGCTAGTCTAGGCTGGTCCCAAATTCACAGCAATCTTGCTGCTTCAGCCTCAGTATTCTTTCTTTGGGACCTTTCCCAGGAAATCTGTAGAAAACTGGTATCCTAATTTTTCTTTTCTTCTTCTTTTAATAAATAATCTTTTTAAAAAGGCTTATTTATTTATTTTATGTAGATGAGTGCTCTTTCTGAGTGCATTAGATCCCAGTATAGATGGTTGGGAGCCACCATGTGGTTGCTGGCAATTGAACTCAGGACCTTTCCAAGAGCAGACAGCATTCGTAACCGCTGAGCCATCTCTCCAGCCCCAGCCCGTCTTAACTATTCTGTTTCAATCAACTTTGACACGGGTCTGAGTGTGTGGGGAAGAGGGACAGGTATGGCTCAGCAAGTGTGTGTGAGAGCCCAGGGCACCAAGTGTGTAAGGCTTCGGTACAACACGGTCTGGAACATGAACCACCTTCCTGAGGCTGTGGCCACCTAGCTCTGTCCTCCTAGAACTGGCAAAGTCACTCCAAAACAGGGACTTTTGACTCCAGAAGAACAGAAGTTTCTGCATTTCCCTTTGTAAAGGACAAATCTACACTTTGACCTTGACCCCTCCAATGTCCTCCAACACTCGCCCAGTGTGCCTCTTCCTCTAAAATTCCCCCCAAAGGAGGACTTTGCCCTTATTTCCCCTCTCGTTTTTTGTAGTCTTCTTGCTGGCTACCTTCCTTTTAGACTGAGGCCTCCCGTTTTTCTGATCCTATCTGATGGAGTTCCCTAAAACTATTTACTTCGGAAGAGAAGATGGAGCTGACATAGCACCCTAAGGGAACCCGGTCTGTCCGCCAAACCCACTGCACGGGGACTCCTTGCTGTGATGCCAAGGGCGGAGGAAGGCAGGGAGCAAATGGACGACCCTGAGCGCCAGAGAGAAATCTAGGCAGAGGAAACAGCTAGGGAGACACACAGGACCACGGAGGCCACCTGCGGCCTTCCTGGCCTTCCTCAGAAGAGGCAGCAGAGCGTCAGCAGAGCCCGAAGAGACCCGGGCTGGGGGAGATTTCTCAGTGACATAGTCTTGCGGGCACTTCAGGGCAGTCACAGGGCGGGTGGGGCAGGAGGAGGGGGGAAGGGAGAGCCTCCCACAGCCAGCTGAGGTCGCCGTCAGCCTCAGGCTCCTGCCTAGGGGAACCAGCTTGTGAAGTGTTGCCTTTCACAGACAGGGTCGTAGAGGCTCAGTGTAGAGGTGGACGGAGCTGGGATTCGAGCTCAGGATGGACGGGTCGAGAGCAGGGCGGGGAGTTGCTGCAGGGGGTGCTCAGACATCACGTCCCCGCAGGTTCCGGCAGCTGCTGGCCGAGCGCGAGCCGGAGGTGCAGGAGGTGGCCCGGCTCTTCCGCTCGGCGCTGCAGGAGGCCCTGGAGAAGATGAAGCAGGAGGAGGAGGCCCACAGGCTCACGCGCCAGTGGAGCCTGCGGCCCCGCGGCAGCCTGTCCTCCCTGAAGACCCGCGCCCGCATCGCGCCCGTCGCCAGCGACATCCGCACCATCTCGGAGGACGTGGAGCGCGGCGCGCCGCCCCCGCCGCGCACCTGGAGCATGCCGGAGTTCAGGGCGCCCCAGGCCGACTGACCGCCGGCGGCCACCTGCGGAGCGGTGCTGGAGCCTCCCCACCCGCCCAGACCCGGCCAGCACCGCCCACCCCAGAGGGCGCGGACTGGCCTCCAGACCAGTCCCTGCTCCTGCCTGATAGTGACACCAGCGGGCTCCTCCCCATCTCTTCCCACGGTCCGGAACAGGGAACAAGTGTCTGTCCCTTTGACAAGGCCTGCATCCTTGCCCCAACTTCCGGGATGCCCCATCTATCCTACCCATTCAGGGCACCTTTGCTGATGACACTCACTGCAAGGGAACCCAGCCTTGGGGTCCAGGACTGCTGGTGGGGGCCACAGAGACTGTACGACCCTCTGTCCAGCCAGCGAGTGAAGGATGGAGTTTTCTCGGGGTCTCGCTGCTTTTGCCTTAACTCTGATGCGTCCAGCGTGGGCTGTTCCTGCCTCCGAGTCCTTGAATACCGGGTTATGACGGGGCAGGACCAATGACTGTATCTCCAACCGCTGCGGTCTTACCCGTTCCTTACCACCGCATGGGTTAGGGTGGTTAGGTAGGGTCATCACGTGGAGTCAGGGCTTAGAAGCCTTCAGACCTCCTGCTGGAGCCGAGGCCTCTGAAGTCCGGGGATCCTCCTGTCCACACCTACTCTCCAGCTTTCTCTAGGAAGTGAGGTCACCTCTAACGCCTGAGCAAACCAGTCCCAGGCATCTTCCTGCTCTAACCGATGGCACTAGCCCACACACTCTAGGGTAGAAGTGGGGTTCAGGGGAGAGTGTGTCCCCAGTACCCAGAAAACACAAGTGAACCTTTTAATAGCCTAATAAAAATCTCAGGGGAGGAAAATCAGCAGGTAATGCAAGTAGTCCCCGGCTCAGTGGGAAGTCTCTGCCTTACCTCTCCTCTTTCTTCCTTCCTTGCTTCCTTCTTTCCTGCCTCCCTCCTTCTACTCCTCTTTCAAGACAGGGCCTCTTTACATGGCTTGCTGGTTAACTGATTCTCCTGCTTTAGCCTCCTGAGCGCTGAGGTACAGAACGGGTATTTCTCTTAAATGACCTGGTTTTGGTACATCAATGGCATCTGGATAGAATGAGAGGATGACACAATCGTCTTAGCCACCGCTGTCAGGATGAAGGAGCTGATTGGCTCGTTAGTATAATCACTTCTAAATAAAAACACCTTTCATTGAAAGACACTGAGCTCACTGTTGCCAAACTGTGAATGGAATTTCAAAGTGGCCTGTGTTGTGTGATGGGGGTTCACTTCGATTCAGGGGGTTTGTGGATCATTCCACGGTGACACCAAGAACTGGAAAGGCTTTGAAACAAACAAGCACACAGCTGGGAAGAAATGCGGAGGGCTTGGGAGCTTGTGGGGCCCTCGGCGAGGTCCTCACAGGCTGGATATGCCTAGAGAGAGGTTCAGAGGAGTCCTCAGAAGACTGATTCTCCTTCCGGGTCTCTGCTCTCCTCAAACAGAAGGAAAACCTGAGGTGGGGAACTTGCTGCAGTGGCTGCTGTGCCGCCAGCCTGTCAGTACTGCCTGCTGTGTCCCATCTCCACTGTGACACTAAAGCCTGCCCAGAGCCTGGCCTCTGCACCCGGGCTGTTAAAGGGACTAATGGCCACGCTGCCATTTCTACTTAAAAAACCCAGGGACAGCAAATGAAAGAGTCTAATGCAGAAGTGGTGGGCTGGGGCGGGAGGGCCCGGGACAAAGATGGATCCTCTGCTGTGGCAAAGAGTTCCACCTGAGATGGGCTGCAGCTGCACCCCCCCAGGACTGCATTTTATTTGTGGTGCTTCTTACTTGTTCTGAAAAGTTTCAAGTCCTGAAAGTAAAGGGAGCTTTAATAGTTATTAATATGTACTTCATATATTAATAGCTAATATTTCATGTTTAAATATATCAATTCAAAATTTTGGCAGATACTTTAATATGAATCCCAGATAAGATTCTTCACTCTTGAACACTTCAGTGTGCTCTGCAAAAGAGAACATTCCAGAAGTTGGGGTTAAAAAATATAGAAGGCTGGGTATGGTGGCACAGGCCTTTAGTCCCAGCACTCAGGAGGCAGAGGCAGGCAGATCTCTGAGTTTGAAGGCCAGCCTGGTCTACACAGTGAGCTCCAGGCCAGCCAGGGCTACACAGAGAAACCCTGTCTTGCAACACACACACACACACACACACACACACACACACTGCTGTTTAAACTGCTAATACAATTAACACAAACTTTCATATTATCTAATACCTAGTCCACACTGAAACTATCCACACTTTTCCCGACATATGACTCCTGCATTTTGTTTCTGAGAGTGCGGGTCTCATCAAATCCCACACATCCACACAGCGATCAGAAAAGTGTGATTTAGTAATACTCAGTCATATAGTGTCCTGTAACTCTACAATGGAGTATTGTTTATGAGAAACAGTAAGTTGATAAAAGACAATGACCCTGAGAGTGAGCTAAAACTGCTCTCTGCTCACATTCTCAGAGTCTCTTCAGCTCAGCCAGGATGCTCTAACACCTGCAGAGCAATGTCTACAACTGGAGTGAGACAGAATGGCATGATGTGGGCACTCTCTGCAGCTTGGGGTGGGACAGGCAAGAACAGCGTCACAACACCCAGCACATTCTGTGTCTCCTCAAGTGCAAGATCATACCGTGAGTTTAAAAAGTTACTAGGGACTGAGATGTAGCCACAGTGGAGGCCAGACAGCGGTTTCAGGGAGAAGGTTCTCTGCTGTGTAATTATATAGAGAGTAACTTTCAGTAACATTAATCTCTTGTTCTCTGACTTTAGATTTTTAATTCTTTCATAAACGAAGAAAATAGCAAAAAGTGCCAACCATTTGTAGCAGTAAATAGGTTTCTACTATTGGCACTGCAGGTGGGGGCACATGCTTGCTTGTTTCAATACTAGGGGGCCTCCCAGTACACACGAGTTACACCCAAGGTGGAAGAATGGGTGGGGATAAGCAGCCCTAACAAACCACAGTCCTGTAGTGTCATCTCTCAGGTTCTGCCTGCATGCTCGCTTTAAGCCACAGACAGCCACAGTTCTTTCAAGTCCCATGGAAAGTTGTCTTTCAGGCTACAAAATGTCCAAGAGTTGTTTACAGTCTTAAGAGAAAGGAAATGTCTTGCTTCCAAAACACTGTACTTGTGGAGATCTCTGGCACTCTGTGAGATCTGGGTTCATCTGCCTTACCGGTGCCGTCGTGAGCTTGCACTGGGAGGTCTGAGGTCTGCCATGCCTGCCAGCAAGCTGAGAGCATGGGATGCTGGGCTGGGCTGGCAAAATGCCTTCTTGCTCCATGAGGCTGGTGGCCTGGGCAACTACCGGGCTGGATGTCGGGAATACTATCTGAGTTCACATCTTCAGGGATCAGCTGAGTGGGGACTGTGCCCGTGCCTGAAGGACAGGTTGTGGAGAACACACCTGATTTGAAGGATTAGGGTGTGCTCCCCTTGTAGGCGGGGAAGCTGAGCCTGATCTGGAAGCTCTTGCTCTGGGGGCTCTTGGGGTTGTGCCGTGGGGACTCCATCTGTTATTAAAGAAGTTGCTGGACCAGGCTGCAGGCTGCTGCCTCTGTGTCAAGGCCCAGCAGAGGTGACCCGTACACCCCACGGACCTTGCTTAGGCTGTTGCCACTTCTACACCACCTGCTCTGTCTATGCATTTCCCAAACTTTATCAGAACGGTGTTTCGACTCACGTTCATTTACTGCCTTTGGGAGCTCACCCCTGGAAAACTTATTATTTTAAACAATGGAGAGAAGACAGAAGGACACCTCCATGACTGGTACTGAAAACATTTACTCATTTCTAATTAAAAAATGAAAAAACGATTCGCAGAAGAGGAAATGAACGTCGTATTTAAAAAAAAAAAAAGATTTATTTATTACATATACAAGTGTTCTGCTGCATGTGTGCCTGAACGCCAGAAGAGGGCACCAGATCTCATTATAGATGGTTGTGAGCCACCATGTGGTTGCTGGGAATTGAACTCAGGACCTCTGGAAGAGCAGCCGGTGCTCTTAACCTCCGAACCATCTCTCCAGGCCAGAACGTTGTAATGTTTAAAAAACTGTCTACCGGGATGCAAAGTAAATAACCTGTGGTTAATATAAAAAAGTAAGAACTATTAAAAACTGTCTACCGGGAAGTCGGAGAACATAAGCTGCGACCTGAAATCCGCGCCCTCAGGGGTGGCACCGTGCTGCACTCCGGGAAAAAGTCGCAGCTGCTGCCTACACCTGTGAGAGGCCGCGGGTCAGGCCGTCAGGATCCGAGGCCGAGGAAGACGCCGGCGCACTCAGCCGCCAGACGCCACACCGCGGGTACGACGCAGCTGCCAGAGACGAACCGCAAGGAAATACCCCACGGTAAAGGACCTGGGCCTCCGGTCCCGGGGAGCTTCCGCCATCTGCCCCGGTGCCTGAGGCCGGGCTGCTCCCCACGCGCGGACCGGCTCGGAGGGCCGCGGCCCGACCGGAACCCCACACAGCGCTCCCAACCGGGAGCCGCCCGTAGGGCCCCACCCCACAGGGACCCGAAAGCGCCTCGGCCCCGCCCCCAGGGCGGCGGCTCTGCGGGGCGTGCGCAGGCGCGCCCGGAAGTCCCGCCCCGCCGCAGTCAGGCCGGCCGGCCCGGGACCCTGAGGCTCGCGGGCGTCGCCTCCCCGAGGCTCGGCGTCTGCGGGGCGTGTCCGTCGGTCCTGGCGAACAAGCCGCGGAGGTGGCCGACACTGGTGTCAGCGCCACGGGTGGGAACGGTGCGCGGGAGCCCCCCGTGCTGGCCGGGAGGCGAGGGTTCAGCTCACGGCCACACCGTTTGAACACTCGCTGGAAGCTGTGCCTTGCCCCGGAAATGATACGCACGTTCTTACGTTTTGCGTTCACTCTTGGGAGCGTTGAGCCTCTGCATTCCCGGAGCTACCTATTCCGAGAACTCCGACTTACGGGAAGAAAAGGAACTGTAACTGCAGAGAGCTCAGGTCAAGTTTTTGTCTCGTGGACGGCAGAACTGTTGAAGCTAGGAAAAAAGTTTGAAATGAGTGCCCGTGGGAGCCAGCAGTAGTAAAACCACCTTGAAAACGTGCGTTATTTTGAGACATTCTCAGGTGTTCCCCTCCCAGACGTTTTGGAATTAAAAAAATTGTTTTTGGTGTGTGAGAGTTTTGCCTGCGTGGAGGACTGTGTAGACATCGGTTCCTGGCGCCCACAGAGGCCACATGGCCTTGGATCCGCTGGAACCTGAGTTCCAGACGGTTGTGAGCCACCATGTAGGTTTTTGGGATTGAACTCACGTCCTCTAGAAGAGTAGCCAGGGCTCAGCCGCTGAGCCATCTTTCTTTATACCCTCTTCAATAGGCTTTTTTTTTTTTTTTTCTGTTTCATTTATTATTATTATTACCTTTGTTGAAAACTAAGACATACGCATGCACCTTGGCTCTGTCCCTCAGACCCTGTCACGGGCTGGTCTTAACATCACTGTTTGGACGTCACCATACACTGACCCACTGGAATGGCTTCAGGGGCTGCTAACTAGGTCTCCTCTGCGGTTCTTGCTGGGGGCCTGCATGCAGCTGTTATCTTTCATAAAAGTAGTGTTTTCTGAGGTCACAGCAGAAGCACAGCACACACAGTAGCCCGTCAGTCCCCGCTGCCCACGGCACCATCCCATCACCCACCCACAGCGGGAAGACAGCTTAGGAATGTTCCCTCTGCTGAACTGTGTGCATCAGCTGCTCACTACAGGGCGCAGGACTGTAGTCCAGGCTCCCCTAGCTCTCTCCAGAGCTAACCAGCCACATGGCGGAATGTAGATCCGTATAAATGGTTTAAGTTATGAGCTAGTCAGAGGAGGGCCTAGCTGTATGGCCTGGGTATGTGTACATTATATGTATTCTGAGTCTCATGAGTTATGATTCTGGGAGCTTGGGGCTGGGAGGAAAAACAACACTTCCAGATCATTCTGGGGCATGACCCTAGCACCTTGACTTTTTCAAAGAGATGAAGAGATTTCTTGGCTTCCAGAAGCCAGTCAGTTAAGTTGTTTCTACGTAAAACCAGCAGTTTATGTGTACGAATGCTTTGCTTGCATGTCTGTGCACCACATGAATGCAGTGCCTACAGAGGCTACAAGCGGGCATCGGACCCCTTAGAACTTGAGTTACAGGTGGTTGTGAGCCACCATGTAGTGGTGGAAACGGAAACTGGGTTATCTGAGAGCGGTCAGGGTCTTAACTGCCAAATCCTCTCTCCAGCTCCATGTTTGGTTTTTAAGATTAATTTTTGGTTATGTGCATCTGTGAGCATTTGTGTGACGGTGTGTGCAGGTGTCTTCCGAGGACATCAGATCCCTGGGGCTGGAGTACAGGGCATGGGCACTGTGGACAGAATTCAGGTTCTCTGGAAGAGCAGCGAGCACTGTTATCCACTGAGCCATCTCTGCATTTCCAGGGTCTGTTTCTTCTATAAGTTAAGCACCAACTGCAAGAGCATGGACATCCTCTCAGGGAGAGCCAAAGTGGCCCTTGTCCTTCTGTGCTTAAGAGCCAGCTGTGCATGAGCAGCGCAAGATGGCCTTGTAGTGAGAACTTTAAAAACACAGGAATGTTATGTGAATGTTTTTGCTGTAGCCCCAGGTGTGGGATATGGTGCTGCTCCAGATTGTCCACAGCAGCTGACTATGATTTGCCTCGTGCTCTAGCAGGGGCGTGATTTTGCCAGCTGCCTCTAGTTTCTGGAATGTATGACATTTGGAATTCTGGGACTCTTGAG
This sequence comes from Meriones unguiculatus, assembly GCF_030254825.1. Classification (NCBI taxonomy): domain Eukaryota; kingdom Metazoa; phylum Chordata; class Mammalia; order Rodentia; family Muridae; genus Meriones; species Meriones unguiculatus. The sequence continues at coordinate 110,434,915 of NC_083359.1, forward strand.
GGGGTATATAAATGTGAGAGGGGCTGGGAGTTGCTGCTGCTCCTGCTGCTGTTGGCTGGCTGCTGGTTGTTGTTGCAGTTTGTCAAGTCCTGCACAAGAAGACAAGAAGAAACTGAATATCATGATGGGGAAGATCGAACTGTCCCAAAAAGCTTGATCCCCCTAATCAGTAGGAAGTAGTCTAACAATAATGATATCTCCTTCCCTCTCTACCTGCTTTCTCTCCTAACTAGTGGTGGTGTTGGTGGGGTTTGGAAGGGTGATAAGGAACCCACACATTAGCCAACACTGGCTACATGGCATAGCTTGCATTCCCAATCAGGGCAGGTTGGCAGGTGTCATTACGGAGTTGAAAGGACAGGTCATGGCTTGTATTTACACTTAGGCCCAAAGGACCAGTGGTTTAAACCTGAATGCTGTGACCCTTTAATAAGGTTCCTCATGTTCTGGTGACCCTCAACCATAAACTTATTTCTGTTCGTAAGTTTAATTTTGCTGGTTATGAAGTGTAATGCAAATATCTGTGCTTTCTGATGGTCTTAAGCAACTGCTGTGAAAGGGTCATTTGACCCCTGAAGGGGTTGTGACCCCCAGATAGAAAAGCACTGCAATAGAGAGACAAGAACCCGGTCATTTCTGGTAACAAGGTACGCAGGAAACTCAACGTGTGCCATTTTCTGGTCAACCTATGACTTTAAAAGTTCTTCCAAAAGAACAGAAGCGCTTGGACAGCTGCTCCCCTTAGCAAATGAAGTCCCCTTTATGTTTTCCTAACACTTTCTCTGTCATAGCGAATTGTGCTCATCCTCACCCACCATTACACCAGCGTCACTTTGGTTGAGTTGTGTGAAACTGGTATAGCTGACAGTTTTGACCTAAGAAGATGGTTTTCACCTAGTCAGAGCTGGTGAAATCTGAGCTTTGGCTCACAGAGCATCCAGCACCTTCTGTCCTGAGCCTGCAGAGAGGGGGAGGCACTCACCCCATTTGCCAGCTCTGAGCACCATGCCTACAGACTGCTAGTGAATCTCATACAAAAACGCGATGAGGGACCACAGTGTCTGAGGATTCGGTACTTAGCTGAAGAACTGTGGCCCACCAGACCCCTGCAAACACCTCCGTAACAGCTGTGGCAGTGAGGAAGGCCAGGCCTTATTGTCAAATTATTATAATTTTTTGGAAGATATAAAAATATAAATAACAGCAACATCCCAGGAGATTTAAGTTTCAAATAGGGGAGGGATCCAAGGTAAAAAGATTTGACACTCCAGACACGTAAGGCAAATGGACAAGAACAAAGGTGTTCAGTCCAAAGGGCTGGGCTTGCGGACGGCCCCCTCTGGGCTGTGCCCAGGGTGCCCCTCCAGGGCATCTACAGGTCCTCCAGGTCGGTCAGATCCACAGCCACCTTCAGGAACAGGGTGTCATCTCGGACGTAGGTGTTCTTGGCGTTCTCCAGCGTGGCGTGCGACACGAAGCGGGGGCAGCCGGAGGCGATGTTCATCTCGCCCTCCGGCCGCCTGAAGCTGCTGCTGTTGGGGTCCGCCTTGAAGGTCTCCACGATGTGGTTCTTCCTGTCGCTCTGGTCCAGGAGTGTCAGGGTCACCCTCTGCCGGAAGGGCCACTGCAGCAGCGAGTCAAACTCCCCGCGCATGACCACGAAGTACAGGGACAGGTGCGTGCCCCGCCCCGAGCCGTCCCCGTTCAGGTAGGCCCTGGCGCACAGGCGGTAGCCGCAGCGGCTGGTGTAGAAGGGCTGGCTGAAGATGGACACGGCGTGGCCGTCCACCGCCTCTCTCTTCTTGGCGCCGTAGCCTGTCACCTTCCAGATGAGCTTGCCACTGAAGCACGCGCCCTCCAGCAGCCGGAAGCGCTCCTCGTTCTTGCTCAGCTGAGCCTTGTGCACACTGAGGTGCGCGTCGTGTTTGCTGGTCTCCTCCTCTACAGCAGCTGGAAGGAGAGAAACCAAGCCTGGTGTCGGCACGCATGTCACGCACGCATGTCACACACACACACACACACACGTGCACCACACACGCGTTCCATGCACACCGCTGACTCAGTGGACGCCGTGCCTTAGTAAGCTGACACCGAGCAAACAGGGGTGTGTCCCGAACCCAAAGTGTGCCTAAGAGCAAGACATAGCGGACATCCGCCTTGAGTGAGCTCTCGTGCTGAGCCCTATGCCACTCTAACTGGTGTGTGTGTGATGTGATGTGTCTAGGCATGCTTGTATGTGTGATGTAACTGTCTATGCATGCTTGCGTGTGTGTGTGTGTGTGTGTGTGTGTGTGAGGCCTGTGTGAGGCCTGTGTGGCACAGAGGGTGGGCGTCTCCTCAGTTGTGTCTTAGCCTCTTGGAGCAGTCTCCCACTGAACCCATCCCTGCTGCTCTAGCTTGTCCTGGGAATCCTGCCTCAGCCGCCGGTATGTGAGGATGACACTAGCATTCACGTGGCTGTAGGGGTCCAGGCCCCAGGCCACGTTTACACAGCAGGGGTGTTATCCACAGAGACCTCCCGCCCTATGACGAAGTCTGCACCTAAAAGCTCTGCTGCTGCTGGTATTGCTGTATCTCTGCATTTCACATGTGAAGAGCTCTGTCGTTAGTGTGTGTGTGAGTGCAGGCATGTGAGTGCCACAACACGCCCTCGGAGTTCACAGGGTAACTTTCAGGAGCTGGTTCTTCCCCTCCACTGTGTGGGTTCCAGAAATCGAACTGGGTCGTTGTGTCACATGAGCGGGGGCTGTTTGGGGGGTTAGGAGGTTCGGCCTCGTTGGAGGAAGAGTCACTGGGCTTGGGTTTCAGAGGACTTGTGCCATGTCAAGCTAGCTCTCTGCCTCCTGTCCGTGGATGGGGTGTGAGCTCTCTGCCTCCTGTCCGTGGATGGGGTGTGAGCTCTCTGCCTCCTGTCCGTGGATGGGGTGTGAGCTCTCTGTCTCCTGTCCGTGGATGGGGCGTGAGCTCTCAGCTGCCCGACACATTCCTCCATGCATTCTGACCTTTCTGGGCCCAGAAGTCCAATGACCCCTCCTCTTGGAGGCTGCCTTGGTCACAGCATTTCATCACAGCCACAGAAAAGTAACTGACACACTGGCCACTCTGATTGCAGAGCGATCATCCGCTAAGGCTCCTTGTGGCCCCTTAAACAGCTTGCAGCGTCCACACATACATCAGCCCCCCTTCCCCCACCCCGTGCTCCTGCTCCCCAGCCGCCTGGGCCTGTCGCCCTTTGCTTGGATTGTACCCTCGTTTTCTGAGGCAGCGTCGCCGCCTGTGACTGCTTAGCCTCTTTCACACACGCGTGCAGCCAGGCGGGTCACGAGAGACGGCTGCTCGCCACACGTACCCAGTCTCTGGCCACTGGCCTCTAGCAGGGCGATCCTGTGCTTCACGCTGTCGACGGCGTCCACCAGGGCCCGCAGGTCCCGTCGGCTGTGCTGCTGGCTGACAGTGTGCAGGAGCTGCTGTACCTGCGCCTCCAGCCGGGCCGACCTGTCCTCGTGGCCGGCCAGCGCCTGGGACGGACAGAGCGCTCCATCACACAGGAGCTCGGGGCCTGCGCTAAAGGCGTGCGCCACCGTGCGTCAGCAGGAGCTGCGGAGGCCGCCCGAGGGCAGCGGTCCCCTGGCCCTCGGGGTGCCGGTGGGTGTGAGGCACAGAGCAGCCCCCGGCTCATGCGTGTGACCCTCACCTGGACGTTGGAGAGGAAGGTTCCATTCCTGCCGAACATCTGTGTGAAGCGCCTCAGCTCCTTGTCGAACGAGTCCACGGTGGCCGCCAGCTGCTGGATCTTGCTCTCCTTCTGCTCCAGACTCTGCTGGAGGTCAGAGATCTAAGGGGCGAGAGCGGGCATGGCAGTCACTGGGTGTGTGTGTGCGTGCACACGGCTGAGACACCACGAGCGCGTGGCCAGAGGCCCGTGTAAGGCAGGAAGGCAGCTTCGGGCCAGCTCTGAGGCCGCCAGGCGGGCCGCCCCCACCGGGCTGGGCTCGGTCGGGGGTCTGCGGATGAACTGCTTGGTGCACGCTGTCAGCGTGAGCTGGCACGCAGCCTGGACACCATGCCTGGGTGAGCGTTACCTTCGGCCTGTGTCCCTCCGGTCCCCAACGAGCCCCCTCAGGTAACTGTCGAGCACAAGCAGCTGTCACCAAACCAGTGAGCACCCCTAAACCTGGACACCACAACCGATCCGAGTGAGCGCACACTTCCCACCTCTTCCGGGCACAGTCTGAGCCTGGACCAGGCCAGTGGCCGTCCTGGGGCCACACCTGCATGGGAGCCGAGCAAGTGCTGGTACCCACGAGGCCCAGGAACAACCAAAGCCTGAGTGCATGCCCCTGGTCGTGTGCCAGCTGGCCAGCTTCTGTACACATACACACACACACACACACACACACACACACACAGAAAAGCTTGCACAGCCATTCTCACCTCACCTCATCTGTGTTTGTTTGGTTTCTGGGATTTGAGAGTTGGTGTGTCCCAGGCTAGCCATCCTGCCCCACATCCCCATTGGTGGAGTTTCAGGTACGAACACACACACCATCTGTTTCAGCTTTCACAGCCTCCGTTTTCACCGAGGCTGTGATGCTGCCTGCCTCGTTCTACCCCGAGACCTTGCACACTCGAACAGGAGGAGTCCCTCCATGCCTGGATCTCAGAGCATGGTGGAGCCCGAGCAGGGGTGGAAACAGTATCTGCTGAGTGGCGAGGTTCTCCTGCAGTTCACACTGCACCCTCGACCACCACCACCGAGAGACAGATGCGGTCACCTCTTTCTCCTGCTCAAGCATCTCTGGTGTCTGCACAGCCTGACACCAATGTGGCTTCATGCTCAGTTCTACCCGTGTGCACACAGCGTGACCGCACAGCAGCCAGCTCACCCGTGTGCACACAGCGTGACCGCACAGCAGCCAGCTCACCCGTGTGCACACAGCGTGACTGCACAGCAGCCAGCTCACCGGTGTGCTACGATGTTTGCCGAGACTGTCTCACTTCTTCATTCTCTGGACCCAGCACAGTGCCTTACAGGGAAGACGCTGGGTGTGTGTGATGAATGAATGTATAGCGCCTGCCCCTCTCCCCACCCCCGCCTGCTCCCGTTCTCACGGCGCCCATCTCAGTTGGTAACATTTGCAGGGCTCTTCCTCCCCAGCTTGCAGCATGCCAGTCCAACCTCAGAACACCCCGTGCAACCTGCCGGCACAGGGATGCACCCCGGTGCCCACTCCAGCTCCCTCGAAATGCTGAAATGCTTGCATGTGCGAGGCACCGTGTGGAGAGGCTGCCGCGCCCTTGCTGCCACCCACCACAGCCCCATTTACACACGAGGAGAAGGATGGGAAAGAGTGGCGTGCGGCCTGCCAGCCCCTGCTTCTCTGTTACCGGAACCCTAGACGAATGGCTGGCTGAGCGCTTCACAACACGAAACCGTGAGCTCCAACTTTTGATCCTTGAACCTCTAGACCTTGGGTGAGTGAAACCGTGACTGGACACAGTATTCAGAGCATCGCTCTCGAGGCTGTTGCTGTCTCAGGCCAAAACACAGCAGTCTCCGGACACGGCTGCTTGCACCGGGGCACCTGGCGCCCTCACTGCATTCCCTTACCCCTGCAGCTCCTTCTGCGGCCTGCCTGGCACAGCCCTGCGTCTGCATGCCCAGTTTTCACTTCAGCAGCTGAGTCCGTTCAGCGTCAGCCCGGGAGGGGGCGGGTGGCTGGGCAGAGGAGAGCAGCTGCCTCCCTTTACAGACCTGTGCTGGGTGGCTCGGCTGCCCAGGGGATCTGACACCCTCTTGTGGCCTCACACACACACACCTCATAGGTGTCATTAGTGAGATGAACAAAGGTCCGGCTTAGGTGTTATCTGGAAAGCCCGCACGGCTTTCCCAGAGGCCTCCTGCGGCCTCTGCACACACAGAGGCCTGGGTCCCAGGGCCCAGCCACTATCTGGCCGCATTCCCGGAGTTTTCCTGGAGAGGCTGCATCCAGCACTCAGTGCTGTCTGGTTAATCGATGGATGGTCCACAGGACAGCAAGGAGCCTGCATGCCCGGCGGCAGGCTGGGACGGGCTGCTGCTGAGGGGGGTTTGGGCGTTTCTCCTGGCCCTGACCCCGAAAGGCACACACCCACTGAAACGCAGACGTCACAGATGACCTGCGTGGTGAACTGCTCTGGACAGAGGACGAGCCACCGGCCCAGTCTGGCAGGATAGCTAGCTCGCTGCTGGACAGCTGCTCCTCAGGGTGGGCCTTTGTGGGGTCCCCGATGGACACCCCAACAACCTGGCAGGCTTAGAAATACCAACGGCGAGAGTGACAGGTAGGGGCGGGAGGGCATGGCTGTGGGGGGTTTGTGAGCCACCGGGGGTGGGGGTGGGGCTGGCCTGAGGCCCAGCGTGCCACAAGCAAGTTACAGACTTCAGGCTTCTCACTGAGCTCGTCTGTGGGGGAGGGGCATCTGGCCTCTTGCATGGAGCCAGAGAAAGTGCGGACAAACCAAAACAACACAAGGCATCGCACAGCCAGTGCCAGCGACCCCCCTGCCCTTGCCACACCGCCCGGCTCACCTGCTGCTCTAGCCGGACGTTCTTCTCTAAAACCAGAAGCATGTGGTCCTGCAGGGCTGCGCGCTCATGCTCTGGCAAGGTCCCGCGCTTACCCTGTGACACAGGGCAAAGCCAGCAGTCAGCGGGCTCCGGGCAGGCGGGCAGGCCACAGGGCTGTGACGCTGAGCCTCAGCGACTTCGTGGCTTAGATCCCACGCACACCCTTTCTGGAGGACTGCAGGATAAATGACTCCTAGGCTCCTTGCTTCAGAACTGTCCCATAGCCAAACTGACAAGACAAGGAGTCAGCCTGCTAGCCAAGCTGGGCTGATTTTCTTCCTGCCTTGGCTACAACAGGAAGCACAGACACCACCACGGCTCAGCGTTTCCAGAGCTTCCCTGCAGCTGCTTTAAGCCTGGGCCAGTTCCCCGTTCTCCAGCGCATTGCCTGCTGCACAGAGCCTGCAGCCTGGTCTTCATCCAGCCCTGGCAGTTTGTTGCACTCAGAGAAAAGAAATGGTTACCTCTCCCCTGTTTATTTGACTCCTGCTAAGCAAAGCAAAGGCCGACGTTTCCACATGCATCTAGGCAAACGTCAGCACCGGCTGCCCCTCGCTGAGGGCTGGCCCCTCGGTAGCAGGACTCTCCAAGGACGGTCCCGAGACCAGCGCTCCTACCCCTCCATAGCCCGTGACGCTCACGTTAGCGCTAGGGCACGGCCAGCTGGAGGCGGGCCGCAGGGCTCCTCAGCCGGGAAGCAATGGTGCCCATGAAAGGCAAGCTAGGCCCTTCTGCAGCTACACAGCCACCCGCTGTCAATCTGTGTAAAGGGTCCTGACATGTTGGTAGTGATGCCGGAAATCGACCAGTTTGCTCTACCACTGAGCTGCTCACCAACTGTTCAAGTTTTTTTAAACTAAAAAAAAAGTGCTTATGTTAAAAATATAATCGGGGTAATTTTAGACTTATAGAATATATGGGTTGCACTCAGCACGATGTTTCAATCTCTACTCTGAATGAATAGAATCTTCTAGAAGACCTAAAACTTTGTTCTCTTTATTTTTAACTTGTTTTATACAACTTATTGAATAACTATTTTAAAGGTGTTTTAAAACATTAAAGTTTATTTTAAAGCACATTTTTTTTTATCACTTTTCCTTGGTGCTTTATTTTCCCAGTGCTGGGACTTGAACCCGGCCCCTCCCTTACGTCAGCCGGGCAGGTACTCTGCACGAGAGAGAGAGAGCCACAGCCTCAAATCTCCCTGTCTCAGCGCATTTAGAGGTCCACAGTGGCACTATGAATCCAGGAATCACGGGAAAGCCTGACCCTGGAGGGCTCCTGACCCTGGAGGGCTCCTGACCCTGGTAGACGCAACAGAGCAGAATTAGAGAAAGCTGACTGTCATGGGTGGTTTAGTGGCAACCTCGTCAGGCTGTTTTCAGTGAAAGCTAGTCTAGGCGCGGCTCTGAGACTATTGCGTAGACGCGGTTAATATAACTGCTCAGCCTACACCGACCCACCCATGAGGTGGCCGAGTCTTGTCCAACCAGCTGAAGGCTGAGCAAACCCCGGAGGAGCGGGCTTCCGCGACCACAACACAGACACTTCAACCCGAGTGACCCAGCGGGGCTGGCTTGCAGATGTGGTATGCACTAACCCCACAGAGGCAGGTGAGGTGCTCCCCACACCTATACGAGCGTGTGTGTGTGTGTGTGTGTGTGTGTGTGTGTGTGTGTGAGCATAACTGTGCACGTGCAGACTGTATGCATGCACAGGGAGAGCCCCGAACACCGACGTAGCCCTGCAGTTCTGGTGTCCTTATGCTTCCACGCCCTGAGCAGAGTTAGAGTGAAATGAGCCCCCCCCCACATGCCCGGCAGGCATGAAGGTGGCCCGAACCCGCACCTTACCTTGATGGCGCAGCCGTAGTGCTTAAAGGGACAGTCCTGCTCAGCCTCAGGGCACACAGCAAGGTGCTCATTAACCTACAACACGGAAGGCCCATGCTGTGGAAACACGTATTCTTCTGCTTGGTACAACTGGGGACCAGTAGTGACTTGGGGGGAGCGGAGGGGCAGGAGCAGAGTCCCTGGGAGGCTACGATGGACACCGAAGGGTGTGCAAGGGACGGCCCCAGCAGACAGATTCAGCTATGACCAGGGGCCTGCGGTCCCGGGCGTTTGGCTGCGGCGCTATTAAAGCCCAGCGTGGGGTTGTGAGCCTTCTGTGTGCCCTCGGGGAGGAGCACTGACTCACCTCCGCTCGTGGAATAGTCAGCGCACACTTGTTGGGACAAGACACTGGGTACGCAGGGCACGCGTTCTCCTCATGATCCTGAAACGGAAGAGCGGGTGGGAAGCGCAGCCACGGTCCCGAGCCTCGAGGCGCTCACACACGTGGGTCTGGGGAGACCCCTCAGGCCGGTTCCGAACCAGCTCAGGGACGGCCGCTTTCTGGACGCAGTGAGCTCAGCTGCTGGGCGCGTGGGGCCCGGAGGGCGCCGGCTTCCTGCACGCTGGCCACCACCGCTCGAGCCGTCCCTCCGTGACAAACAGGCCCGCCCCCGTGCCAATCCCCGCGGAAAGCGGAGGCCCCCGCCCGCCCGCCCGCTCTCACCTGCAGGCCGGCCGCCAGCACGGCCCGCGCGCAGTGCGGACACCGCTCCTGCCGGAAGCGGCAGGCCGCGCGCAGGTGCTCCCGCACGTCCTTCCGGGCCACGGCGGCGTGGCAGCGCTCGTTGGGGCAGGGCACGGCCTGCAAGGGGCAGTGCTGGAGGTGGTCCTGCGGGGTGACAGGGCCTCAGAGCCGGCGGGGGGTAGAGCCGGCTCCCGCTCGGCTCCCGCTCGGCTCCGCTCACGCTCTGCTGCTCTCACTCTGCTCACGCTCGGCTCCGCTCACGCTCTGCTGCTCTCACTCTGCTCACACTGCTCTCGCTCTGCTCACGCTCTGCTCACACTGCTTTCGCTCTGCTCACGCTCTGCTCTGCTCATGCTCTGCTCTGCTCACGCTCTGCTCTGCTCATGCTCTGCTCTGCTCACACTCTGCTCTGCTCTGCTCGGCTCACGCTCTGCTCACACTCTGCTGCCGCGGGTTTGCTCTGAGGGGAGGAGCCGGGAGCCTCCCAGAGCCCGACAAACCCCCGGGGGTCACTGTCTGACCCCTTTGTTTGAGCGGCAGGTGTGGGCACACAGCGTTAACCTGGGTGGACACTCAGCGGGCAGAGGCGGCCAGCCTGGTCTCCAGTCGGTCAGCTGCACTCTGAGATGAACGTTCATGACACTTCTGTCTGGGGGGGCGGGGCACTGGCGGCTGTGCGGTGGAGGCGGGAGACCAGCAGGGGGCCGCTGCCTTCCCGGCAGGTTCCAGGGGTCAGGCTCTGGCCTGGAGGCAGGCGCCCTTTCCTGACCTCAGCGGCCCTGCTGCAGGGCTCTTCACAGAGAGCAGGGCTGGAGCTGGGGGCATGCTGCCTGCAAAGCCCAAGCTTCCTGTTGACTTGCCTTTCCGTTTGTTTGCTTGTTTGTTTGTTTGTTTGTTTGATGTGTACGGGTATTTGTCTGTGTGCCACATTCCTGCCTGGTGCCAAGGAAAGGGCGTTGGAGCCCTGGGCCTGGAGGCAGAGAGGGTTTGCGCCAGCATGTGGGTGTGGGGGAGGCTCTCCTGGGACAGCCGGGGTGCTCCCACTGAGCCACCGTGCCAGCCGATAGTGCCGGCGAACAGGAGGGTCCTCAAGGAAAAGCAACTGGGGAGTTCTTCTCCCTCAGGATAAAGATTAGAGTTTTCCTCTGCTACCTCAGCAGTGAGGAGTCAGAATCCCAGCACCGGTTTGCTGATCTCGGCAGCCCTCCCGGGACTGTCAGTATTCCCTCCAGCCCTGCCCCGTGACAGCCTCCCACACCGGCGCCGGGCGGCGTGACAGGGCTGAGACCCTCCCACACCGGCGCCGGGCGGCGTGACAGGGCTGAGACCCTCCCACACCGGCGCCGGGGCGGGCGTGACAGGGCTGAGACCCTCCCACACCGGCGCCGGGGCGGGCGTGACAGGGCTGAGACCCTCCCACACAGGCGGCTGGGGCGGGTGTGACAGGGCTGAGACCCTCCCACACCGGCGCTGGGCCGGCGTGACAGGGCTGAGACCCTCCCACACCGGCGGCTGGGGCGGGTGTGACAGGGCTGAGACCCTCCCACACCGGCGCCGGGGCGGGCGTGACAGGGCTGAGACCCTCCCACACAGGCGGCTGGGGCGGGCGTGACAGGGCTGAGACCCTCCCACACCGGCAGCTGGGGCCGGCGTGACAGGGCTGAGACCCTCCCACACAGGCAGCTGGGGCCGGCGTGACAGGGCTGAGACCCTCCCACACAGGCGGCTGGGGCCGGCGTGACAGGGCTGAGACCCTCCCACACAGGCGGCTGGGGGCAGGTGTGACAGAGCTGAGACCCTCACACTCAGGGAAGCAGGCATGACAGTGCTCCCTGTGAGAGCCTCCCACACAGGCGGCTGGGGCGGGCGTGACAGGGCTGAGACCCTCCCACACAGGCGGCTGGGGCGGGCGTGACAGGGCTGAGACCCTCCCACACCGGCGCTGGGCCGGCGTGACAGGGCTGAGACCCTCCCACACAGGCGGCTGGGGCGGGCGTGACAGGGCTGAGACCCTCCCACACAGGCGGCTGGGGCGGGTGTGACAGGGCTGAGACCCTCCCACACAGGCGGCTGGGGCGGGTGTGACAGGGCTGAGACCCTCACACACAGGCGGCTGGGGGCAGGTGTGACAGAGCTGAGACCCTCACACTCAGGGAAGCAGGCATGACAGTGCTCCCTGTGAGAGCCTCACACACAGGCGGCTGGGGCCGGCGTGACAGGGCTGAGACCCTCCCACACAGGCAGCTGGGGCAGGCGTGACAGAGCTCCCTGTGAGACCCTCACACACAGGCGGCTGGGGCAGGCGTGACAGAGCCTGTGCTCTGCTCTCTCAACTTTCAGTGGTGTGTCCAGGCTAGGTGACAACTGAGGTGGACAAGAAGCCCTGTCTAGAATTTGTCCCTCAAAGCGAGCGGCAATGACCGTTGTACAGGAAACAATATAGTCCTGTGAGCTCGTCATCCCAGGGTGACGAGGAAATCATCCACACATCTATCATCCCAGTGTGCGGTGTGTGTGTGTGTGTGTGTGTGTCTGTGTTGTGTATGTATTTTATGTATGTCTATGTGTGTACTTGTGTGTCTGTGTGTGTGTATGTCTGTCTGTGTGTATATATGTGTTTGTGTCTATGTGTGTGTATATATATATGTGTTTATGTGTGTACATGTGTATGTGGGCGTGTACGCGTGTGTCTGAGTTTTCTGGAGGCTTGATAACAGGCTGAGTCATCTGGCATGTTCCAAACTGCGTGGGTGTGGGGGAAACTCTCAGCAGCTGCCAAGCGATTCCGTGGAAGCGAGGGGCGGCTGAGTCACTGCGAGCCTGCTGGTGACTGATGGAGGCCGTGCCTTCCCAGCTGCAGGAAGCTGCTGCTGACAGGCTTCTATTCCCTGTCCCTGGACTTCCCCAGCGCCTCTGTTCACACTTCCATCAGGCCTCACTTGGGGGCACACCTGCCCTGGCCCAGTGCTCTTCATGACCACGGGTGTTACACCTGAGGGCACAGTCCACGGCACCAGGACACAAAGCAAATCCTGGTGGGAAGGCCTGACCACACAACTGTGCCCTGTGCCAGTCACGCCTGCCTCCCACCCTCGGGTCCCCAGATCCTGCATGGGCCCCATAAAACGAAGCACCCTTGATGGATGCCCCCCTTCTCCTTTTCTCAGTTTTTTGAGACAGACTCGCTCTGTAGACCAGACTGACCTCGAACTCAGAGACCCACCGGCCTCTGATCCTGAGTGCTGGGATAAAGGCGTGCACCTGGCTTAGAATGTCTTTTGTCCTGTGAGCTCGGCACCTTCTCCACTCCACGGTCCCATCCTCTAGGCTGGGACACGGACCGTGCTCTCTCCATGCTGCTACAGAACGAAGCCCGTGGCTGCGCCTCTGCCCAGTGCTCGTGCTACGCTGGGGACAACCCCAGAGGGACCAGGGCCCGTCACAGAAAGTTTAAGGGACTGGAAGAACGGCACGGACACTGGTCACGGCGGTACCAACCTGGAATCGTCCCAGAGTAACCCTGGCATCACACCCAGGGGCGTTCTTGCAGTAGACGTACAGATTGAGGACTTCCCTTTTGCAGCAGTTGTCTCTGAACACCTGGAAGACAGACAGCGTCAGTCTCACGTCCGCAGTGCTCAGGAAGCTATGGTCAGACTGGCCCTCCAGCCTGTCTCAGAGGCAGATGGAAACTTCCAGGCGGAGGCCGGGACAGAAGTGTCACACGACCACGCTGAAAGGGAAGGCTGCCTCACACACATGCTTCTGGCAAGGCACATTGATGCCCAGTGCTCAACCCAGCAGGAGGTGGCAACTTGGGGAAGCCTGGCCAGGTGAACTTGACCCCACACAGCCAAAGGTCACGAGGGGGCTGTAGCTGGGGGAGGGGGAGGAGGGAAGGGAGAGCCCTGGTCCCCACTCTGGCATGAAGTGTCGGTGCCCCGAAGCAGGGATGACTGGTAATTTCAGCTCAAGCTGTGTACCGGTGTGCTTCCTCTGTGAGGGGTCAGAGGGCACACACTGTCAGCTTGGCAGACCGTGTGGCCACCACCTCACCAGTGTATCTCAACTCCGAGATCGTGAGTGGGCACAGCTGTGCTCCAACAAAACAGCGGGACTCAAAGAGCGTGTCATATTCATGCGCCACAGCACATTCTTGTTGGGTTTTATTTATTTTCGTATGTGCCGGCGTGAGTTTGCAAGCACTGTGGACGTGCAAGCACCTACCCAGGCCTGGAAGAGGCATCAGATCCCCGGATGTGGAGTTACAGGCAGTTGTGACCTGTCATGTGGGCACGGGAAACCGAACCCAGGTCCTCTGCACAACCCTAACCCTAACCCTAACCCTAACCCTAAACGCTCTTAACAGCTGAGGCATTGCTTCAGCCCCCTTGCTTTCGAAAATAAGTTATTTTCAAATAGTTTAAGACTCACAGGACGCTTCAAAACCAGCTTAATTTTGTGCCTCTTTTATTACGAATGCTTAAGAATTCAGAAAGAATTCTTAAAGAATTAAGAAAATCATTCTCTTAGCTGAGGCACGCAGAACTGGCAGGCTTTGCCCAAGGTTGTGGTGTGCCCGTCCCTGGCCTCGTGTGTCACACACTGGGCACCACCCGGGCCTCTGGAGAGCAATTACAGGGAAGGGGATGCGAGTCGGGTGGGCCGCCCAGGGACGCTTCAGGAGGAGGCAGATTCTGAGCTCCGGGAACATAAGGCAGAAAACTGAATTTAAGAGACGTTTGCAGGGAGACATCTCCGTGACCCCAAGTTAGACAGCGGTTTCTTGGACACAGAGGAGGACGAGAAGCACACACAGCCAAACCAAAAGAACAAGCTGTGCGGATTAGTTTTTGTCAACTTGAGACCAAGCAGAGGCGCCAGGAAAGAAGGGACAGACCTGCGGGTCGGGCAGGCCGTGGCTAACTCTGTGGGGCCTTTCTTAGCTGCCAGCTGATGTGGGAGCCCAGCCATGTGGTGGTGGCCCCTACCCAGCTGTTCCCCGACTGTGTAGGAAAGGCAGCCGAGCAGACAGGAGCCAGCGAGCGGCGCCAAGCCACGGCGGCCCGAGGGCAGCAGTGTCGAAGGCTGTGGAGAGCAGCTGAGGCGTGTCACCATGAAGCGGGCTGACTTCCTCAAGAGGCCAGAAGGCCACCGGCAAGGGTGCAGCCCAGTGCAGGGGAGAGTCCAGTGCAGTGCAGCCCGAGCCCGCCGGAGAGCCAGGACCTTGGGGAGACTACCGAGGACAAAGGCCCACTTGGCACAGTGCCAGCCCCAACCTATTGGACAAGCTGTGTGCTGTGGATAGCAAGCCAAAGAAGTGTGATTGCCAAGCCTCTTCTAGTGCAGAAGTCCAGACATCAGACACCCAACACTTACACTGGTGGAGCTTGGATACACTTGAAATAAATATTCAACCCACAGGTCTGGTTTGGCCTTGGAAATTTTTGTTTGTTTGTTGGCTTGTTCAAGACAGGCTTCTCCGTGTAGCCCTGGCCATCCTGAAACTTGCTCTGCAGACCAGGTCGGCCTCTGCCTCCCCAGTGTTCCCAGGGGTGGTAGCGGAAGTGCCAGCATCGCCTAGCTAGAGCCCACGGTTCGAGACTGCGTATTTTAAAAAGACGCTGAACCTGTAATGTGTTTGACCTTTTCAAAGGTGGCGGAGCTCATGAGTTTGTATTTGTTTGATATTAACATTTGCATGATCTTGGGGACGTAAAGGAAGGGAATATTTGTGGTCTAATAGTGGGTGTGGGGGTGTCACGCTGATGAGGGGTCAATTGTGCTCACTAGGTGTGTTTTCTTGTTTGTTTTCTGTCACCCTGACTTGAATTAGAGTCACCCAGCACAGGAGCCTCAGTTGAAGAACCGCCCTGTCAGGCTCATCTGAAGCAAGTGTGAGGGTCATTTCCTTAACTGATGGTTGGTGTGGGAGGGTCCAGCTCACTGTGGGCGGTGTCAACTCTCGGCAGGTGGTTCCAGCTTGTGTAAGAAAGCAACTAGGCCAGCCTGAGGAGCAAGCCAGTGAGCAGCACTGCCCCATGCCCTCGGTTCCGCCTTGACTCCTGCCCTGACCTCTCTAGATGTCGGACTGTGAGCTGGAAGTGTAAGAGGACGTTTTCATCGAGCTGGTTTGATCCTGATGTTTATCACAGCAACAGAGCAGCAAGCTAAGACCCACAGATAATGAAAAGCAGATAAACTAAATGTCAGAAAACTGAGAACTACCCACTCAGAACACACGCCAACACAGTGAGAATAAATTCTGTAATAAGAGAAAAATGTCAGCAAATCTGACAACAACCCCCAGGTATCTGGAATATAAAAAGGACTTGTAATAATTCAACAATTAGAAAGAGAAAAAAAACAAACAGCTAAAATGGGCAAAGTTGGAGTAGGAGAGAGGCCTCCGGGGTTAGAACACTTGCTGCTCTTGCAGAAGGCCTGAGTTCAATTTCCAGCACTCCAGCCTAGAGACTCGCAACCCCTTAACTCCAGCTTCGGGGGCTCTGACGCCCACTCCTGGCCTCCACGGGAACCGCACAGACATGAGACAGAGCCACACACTCGTACACACACACGAAAGAGAGAGAAAAAGAGAGAAAGAGAATAAATCTTAATAGCCATTCCTATAGGGAAGACACACGGCTGCTCAGCTAAATTGATAAGTGCCACCAGCCATCAAGGAGATGTTACTCAAACCCCGGACACATGAGGCTTCAATCCACTGGGAAGGCTGAGAAGAACACATTTTGATGGGATTGGCTACCGCAGAACCCTCATGCGCTGTGGTAAGAAGGCACAAAAGGGGCAACTGTTTACCCAACAGACTGGCAGCTGCTGAAATGGTAAGCCCAGTTTTGCCATGTTAGCCAGGAGCTCCACTCTCAGGTGTGTGTGCAAAAGAACTGAGCATCTGAGCGGTCTGTGTTCTAAAGCCAGGCTGTCCCAGCAATGTTAGCTTCTTTCCGGGTCTTGGATACAAGCTCGGAGATGAACTATTTGCTTTTTCCGGGGCTGGGAACTGAACCCCAGCTTGGTGAACAGGAGCCTATACTGCAGCTCACCCTAAGCTCCTAATCTCTATACCAATTCTTCTTGGAGTGTTGATATGTGTGTGTGTGTGTGTATGTATATGTGTGTGTGTCATCTGTGTGTATCTGCATGCATGTCTCTGTGCCATATGTATGCAGTGTCTGCAGACACAGAGAGGGCATTGGGTCCCCTGGACTGAAGTTGAGGTGGTTGTGAGCCCCCATGTCAGGAACGGAACCCGCTGCCTTAGAAGAGCAGCCAGTGGCCCAAATGTCCAGGAACTGCGATGGAGAAGGCAACCGTGGGACGGCCACACAGCAGAATGGTGTGCAGCAACAGAAAGGAATGACACACTAACACAATTAACCACGTGGACGACCCTGGCGGACAAGGCAGGATTCCGTTCATATGAAACACCCAGGAATGCAGCTACACCAAAGCAGAGGCGAGGCCGTGATTTTCATGGCCGGGAGGTATGGGGAGGCAACAGCCAAGGGACATGGGATTTCTTCTTGGAGGTCAGCACACGTCACGGGGCTACAGAACAGAAAATACTGGGAGCTGCTGAACCAGCCGTTTGGAAGGCAGACTTTACGGTGCATGGACTGTGCCAGAGCCATTATTAAACAGAACAAGATGCTCTGAGGGTTAGCCAGACG
Organism: Meriones unguiculatus; assembly: GCF_030254825.1. Lineage (NCBI taxonomy): Eukaryota > Metazoa > Chordata > Mammalia > Rodentia > Muridae > Meriones > Meriones unguiculatus. The sequence continues at coordinate 110,451,799 of NC_083359.1, forward strand.
GACAGTGAACTCCTCAAACAGGTGTTCTACCCTTCCCGGCAGCTTGGTGTGGCTGGAGCTGGTGTAGGAAGGGGTGAGTGGTGTAGTGTGGCCAGCAAAGCCCACACACGCTCCGAACAGTCAGGAGTGCCTGACGCGAGCCACAGCAGAGGACTACGGGCGACAAGGAAGGTCCTGGGACAGTGTCCTGTTCCAGCTGGTAGTCAGCCTGGCGCCTTCCCCAACACCCGAGGCAAACCAGCGTTCTCCTCACCTCCTGAGGCTTGATGATCTCCTTGTCCACCGGGCAGATTGGCACTGCATTCAGCTCTCTGGAGAGGAAAGCAGGAATGGGCCAAGTTAAGTGTTAACCTCAGCACTCCTTCCGGGAGCAGCCGGCATCCGCTGCTCCCTGGCCCTGAGGAGCCTGGACTGGCACAAGCTGTGCACACTCCTTGGAGGGTGGCCTTGCACCCGGCTGCAGCAACTTCCTAGTCTTACAGCCTAGGAGAATGCAGCCGTCAAACCAAGCCCCCGGAAGGCGTGGAGGGCTCCATGCTTGTTCGCCACTGTGCCGAGGCCTGCCCCTCCTCAGGTGGGGACGTGCTGGAGAGGACCATGGGGCCCTCTGCCTGTGGCTCTTCACCTCCAGAACCCGGAGCACAGTGGACAGTCGTGCTGACCCATGTGGGGCGAGCGAGGGTGCCTGTGCCCTCCAGAGCCCCCAAAGCCTGCTTCCACCAGCCTGAGGCATGACGCCAGCTGCTCTGGTTTCGATGTTAACCCCCCCATCTCTGTGGCCCCGGGGGTGCCGTCCCAGGCCTTGCCTCGTGGTTAACCTGGCTTAGCTCTGGAATCCACCAAGAGCCCTGTGTCTGGGGGTGGGGTGGGGGCTCTTGCCAGGAAGGAGGCCCTGGGAGGGGAGCCCCCTGCAATTACAGGCCGCAGCTCCTTCCTGCCCAGAGATGAAGCACCGGGGAAAGCAGCACAGCCTCCCCGTCACTTTACAGTCTGAGTCCATCTTGCCGGAGCTGCCCTGTCCTTCAATGGCTGCGGACCCCAGCTTCTCCAGCCTTCCACTGTGTGTTGGAGGCCAGCGGCTCTCCAGGACTCCTCGTGGTCTTCAGGGCCTGCCTGGGGCCCCTCGGCCCCCAGCTTGGCAGATTAAGCAACTGCCTGGTGTGCAGGCTCTCCGTGTGGAGGCACTGTCGGTGCGCAGGCTCTCCGTGTGGAGGCAGACACTGTTGGGCCGCCCAGACGGCAGCCATTCTGGTTCCCCACTGCGCAATGGTCCCTCATTCGGTGGCTCTGCTCCCGCTGGAGAACCTAACAGGAGGCAGAGGCTGGAGAGGTGGGGCTGGAGGGGCCCTCAGGGGTGTGCTCGCAAAGTGGCAAGGCCCAGGCACCTTCCTGTCCTCCTCTTCTCCAGATGGTGGAGTAACCAGCTGGGCCCCAGCAGCCCTTCCCCACCCTGTGCCTACATTTCCAAAGCAATGGGCCTGCCATCCACAGAGCGGCACCCCCAAAGCGGTGGGCCCGAACGAGCCCTTCTGGGCTAATTGCCTTGAGTATGTTGATGGAGTGATGTCACCGCAGGCTTCCCGTTTGCCTGGGCAGTGGGCAGCCCCTGGCAGTCAGGGCTCTTACAGCAGCCCACTACCCCGAAACAAGCAGTCCTCAGGACAGCCACAGCACAGACGCCATGAGCCTCGGCCCTCTCCAGCAGTCAGCTTCCGGACAGCCGTAAGGCGGGCGAACGCTCACGAAGCAGTGGCAGGCAGAGAGGATTACGCTTGGCTCTCAGCCAGGAGCCTGGGAGCATGTCTCCCAAGCCACAGCAACTCCCCAAACCTCATTCCAGCCCCAGGGGCCACTCCTCTGGTTCTGAGCCCTGCCCACTCACCTCAGAGACAGGATGCAGTGCTGGCAGAAGCGGTGCCCGCAGCCGGTCTGGTGGGGGTTGTGAAGCACCGAGTGGCAGAAGGCACATCTGTACCGCTCTTCCAGCTGCTCCACAAACTGATACTCTGTGTCCGGCTCAAAGTCCAAGGAGATGGAGTTGCCGGAATTCTGGCGGATGAAGGCACAGGGGACAGCCTGTTGCTCTTCTGGATGAGCCATGCTGGGCAGACAGAGAGAGAGACCACTTCAGTGTAGTGATAACCCGAACAACAGCAGCACACGCGTGGGTCACAGCTAGAATCACAGCTAGAATCATTACAACTTCCTGCCACACGGGCTGCCTGCCAGGGTGCAGACGGCTCCTGGCAAGACCCAGGACGGCCCCTCCTCCGACTGGATTTAGCATCTCCGCGAAGGCCTTTCCAAGGGGATTAGTTGAGAGGGAAAGCTCCACCCTGAGTGTGGGCGTGGGTGGCACGGGGTCCTGGGCTGAATGATAAGGGAGAAAGCCAGATGAGCACGGGCTGGACTTCCCCTTTCTCTGCTTCCAAGGACACTGCGATGTGAGCAAGCAGCCCCAGGCTCTCTCCACCACAGCCTCGCCTGCCATGCCGCTCCTGGCCTGCCACGGCTCACTCTGCCCGCTCAAACTACGCGCCAAATAAAGCTTTCCTCTGCTGACCTGGCACGGCGACGGGGAGCGTTACCAGTACCTTCCCCGGAACAGGTCTCTGTCCTTCAGCTTCTTACAGGACCCCGAACAGCCGGGCAGCTGGGCCACGAGCCGAGCACAGCAGGTGTTGACTGCTTTATAGGCCAGTGGTTGTGGCCCAAGCTGCCGCCTCCCAGGAGGGCCTTACCCTGCACATTTCTTGCCACCAGCCTCAACCTGTCGCTCTCCGCCTGCCGCTTTCTGCAATCTGCTGAATGTTCCTGTCCCCACGGGAGGTGGGGCCCGGGAGAGGATGAAGTCCCCGTATGGGAGATTACTGCCCCCACCCCCTCCTTCCTGCACCCATGCTTGGGGAGCCTCACCCGAGGCTGACCTCGCCGTCTCCAAGCCCAGCCTCCAACCACTGGGCACAGGTGTGGCTCAGGGGCTGCCTGGCCACCACACGTTAGTCACAGCATGAGGACAGCCCCAAGCGATCTGGGGAAGATGCCGAGAGCTGCCTTCTCCAGGCTGGACGGCAGGGCCGTGTTCTTAGAGCTGCGCCACTCAGCTCCATTCCGTGGCTCAGTGAGAGCTCAGTCTACGAGGAGGCTACAGAACCCCACCCTACCCCAGGACCCCCACCCTACCCCAGGACCCCCCACCCTACCCCAGGACCCCCACCCTACCTCAGGACCCTCACCCTACCCCAGGACCCCCACCCTCCCCCAGGACCCCCACCCTCCTCCAGGACCCCCCACCCTACCCCAGGACCCCCACCCTCCTCCAGGACCCCCCACCCTACCCCAGGACCCCCTAGCTTTTGTCTACATTCCAGCAACACCCATTCCAGTCCGTTAGGTCCCCATGCTGGCGGGCAGCGCAGGGCGAAGCTGCAGTCCCTGACGGGGCTGGAATGTTGCCAGGTGATAACCACATGCCGTCGCTGTCTCACATTGAAGCCACTGTGTTAGCTCCAAGACCTCACAAGCCCGGGTCACTAACCATCCCTCCACAAGGCGCAGGAGGCCCACTGAAGGCACCGGAGGGGCTCAGGAGGGCTTGGCTCTCTCCTGACACCCTGTGAGCCATGAAGGCCTGACCCCCGTGCAGCAGCAGCTCAGAAGGTGCCCGTGCTCCTGAGGTAACGCCTCTCCCCTCCTCACTTACACTCGGGATTCACCAGGCTAGGCTGGTGTTCCCTTGGTGCTCTGTGGGACCGTGCATCCCTTCCCAGCATCCTCCTGGTGTTACGGCAGAAGGCAGACTGAACCCCTTCAAGCATGCATGGGGCCCTTACACGGCGGCTGTGAGTGTGGGGGGATGAGAGGAAAGTCTATCGCGAAATATCCTCAATTTTTGAGTGAGTGCATCGTCAAATCAAAAACGAACACAGGAAACAAGCCCTGAGCACCCAGTAGGTCCACCCCGCAGGTTCCTTTCCAGAGCAGTCCTGCCTGAGACGGTGCAGATCTGCCTGTGTCCCCAGGGGTAGGACTCACATCTGGGCTTGCTCATCATACCTCAGGCCCTGTCCGCCACCGGCGTGGGACCGGCTAGGACGGTGTTTGTTGAGACTGTGGCTTTGAGCGGATTTTTGAGGTGCAGCTGTGTTAGTGCTGGCTTCAACACGGCGACACTAGCCTTTTCCGTGCGTGCCTTACCCCTGCTTTGGAAGATGCGGTGAAAGCGTCTACCCACCCCAGGCGCCATGCACACACCCCCGGGGCTTCTGTGTGTACCTGGGCCCCAGGTCAGGAGTCCCGGGAATGTGATGATGCAGGCCACACTGTGGCCGGGGTGTCAGAGCTAGCAAATGGTTAAGCACGGGAGCCTCGTGGGTGGGCCCTGGGGACGCCATCTTTCCCCATGGCCGGTCAGGAAGGCCTGGCCTGCAGCCCGCCCTGGTCGATCGCCCGTAGCAGCTGGCGGCCTGACAAGCAGGGATAGGGGTGCGTGGCCTCTGCTGGGGTCAGCTGGGGTCAGCTGCCGGCCTGTGAGCCCTTCCCACTGCAGTCCTGACTCAGTGTCTCTGTGAGCCTAACACTGCTCTAAAGCAAAACCTGTTTTTAGTAAAAGGATGATGCCTAAGGCTTTCTGTCTGTCCCTCTGAGATTAAAATAGAGGATTTAAAAACATTTCATTAACTCATTTTAGCAGAAGCACATTCAATGTTGACATGGGCGACACTGTTATGGAAAGTGGACCAGTGAACAGCTGCGTGCTTTCACAGCTGTCTGCCTCCTCCACATCCTGCCACCCCTCAGTGGGGCTCCTCCAGCTCAGGGAACCTGAAAGCCACCTCTGTGCATGGTGAAGGGAGCTACAGGTGGCCAGTGTGGCTTGTCATGACCACACCTGCAGCTGCAGGTGCCCTGAACGGGAATCGGCACTCAGGCTGAGCCCACGAGCGTTCTCCCACTGCGGGAGCCGAGGCAGAGGGCCCGGGCTCTGGGCGCGGAGGGAGGCGCAGGGCTGCTTGTTACTGAGTTCACCTGGAGCTGGTGCGCGCCAGCAGGGATTTGCCAGCAGAGGCTGCTTGGGCGCCAGGGTTCCTGAAGCTCATTGGTTTGGCTGCTGGGCCCGTGTCCTCCCAGCTGGGCGGCTGGCAGGGCTGGCCGTTCTTACTGCCCTGGACACTCTCTCGCTCCTGGGGAACAGAGAGCAGGGGCCTCAGGACCCAACGTTCTTTGCTCTCCTCATTTGCACATGTGTTTCCTAGATGTGAACACTCCTGAGTCTCTTGGGGTCCAACCATGGCTTATACCTCATCACATGTTTGAAGCTCAGCATGTCGGGCAGGATTTCTGATGGTTCAGGGCAGTGTTCCTGCACAGCAAAGGAAGTGGGTGTGTCCTAAGTTGGGGTACTGCTCCGTCCTCCTGAGCTTTCTCAAGTCTCCACCCACTGGGCTCACCCACAGGAAAGCCCAACAGAACCACAGCGGGCTGGCATGGATTCACTTAACACTCCCTAATCAGCTAGAGGCTTCCCGTGAGCAATGGGAACACGTAGGAGCTTCCTTCCCTCAGTGCTGTCAGAGCCTGTAGGAGAACCGCGAAGGAGCCCAGCTCTTAGCGAGAGGGCAGAGCTCACAGAACAGAGGCCTTTCTGCTACCAGCACCGGCTTATTCTGCCAGTGGTGGGATGCATAGATCGCTGGGGAATTACTAGTTCAAGAAAAAAAAAATTGCATACAGTTGCTCTCTAAAACCTTTGTTTTTTTCCATGCCATAAACAAATGCATTTTTCTAGAATTCAAGAGTTTCAAAGGATAGCCACGAACAGCACATTTTAAAAGCTAAAAAAAAAAAAAAAACGTTTCAGTGTGTGCACACACATCAGATTCCCTGGAGCTGGAGTTCCAGGGGGCTATGAGCTGCTGGGTGAGTGTGGGGGGATGGGAGGAAAGTCTATCTCGAAATATCCTCAATTTTTGAGTGAGTGCATCGTCAAATCAAAAACGAACACAGGAAATAAGCCCTGAGCACCCAGTAGGTCCACCCCGTAGTCACACACTGCTGAGCCTCCGAGCCTCCGCTCCGGTTCCCAACAAGCCAAGTTCTTTTCTCCCCTTACGCTATTGTCCTAATTTTTAAGAGCATAAATACTCTCAAATGCAGAAGCTGTGAACATTTAGCTTTGTGCAAAAATGTCACCTGTCTTGGTCTCAGGTTCAAGGAAGTAAAATGGGCCCTCCAGAGCCCCAACACCTTGTTTGGATCGGTAAGTATTCGGGAATGTTTTCAGACGTTGGGTTACAGTTCCTAAGACAAAGGCCCAGGTGGCTCCAGATCTTGGGGGAGATTTAAGACCTAGGAGCAAAACTCAGAGGGAAGCATGCACAGCTCCAGCAAGCGCGCCGTCTCTGCCCTGCTTCCTACCCGCTCCGCAGCCCAAGGAAGACCCATCTGTCTCCCACCCCGGCAGGCCGCCCATCCACTGATTCCCACAGGAACAGTGTGTGCTGCTCCCTGGGTTACGTCCGGAGACAGCACAGGCCTGTGAGAGCCAATTTTCCTCGAGGCCCTACAAGGGCAGGACTCTCACAGAAAAAGGTGAGTTACAATATCTCAGCGGCAAGTGCCACCAAGAGGCTTTGATGAAGGGCTATTGGAGCCTGGATGAAGCTTAGCGAAAGTCTGCTGAAGTAAACTGGGCTTGATGGCGCAACGCCTGTGATCCCAGCACTCAGAGGGGCAGAGGCAGGCAGATCTCTGAGTTCAAGTCCAGCCTGGTCTACAAATTGAGTCCATGACAGACAGAGCTACCCTGTCTTAACAAACAAACAAACAAACAAACAGAAACTCAGCTGAAGCATCTCTGCTGAGCTCACAGAGAAAGCAGCTCAGCTGGACTGAAGAAGGCATTTCATGGATGAAAACACAAAGGAATTTCCCAGAGGGCATTTTGGAAGTTCTGGGCTGGTTAATGAAGAACTGCACCGGGTGTGAAGGAAAGCAAGCTGCTTGCCCAGACCCACCCTAGAGTCTTGCTCTGCTGGGGCCCACCCTGCACTCCGGGGCCTGTACCAGGATGGGGCGAGGGCTGCCACCACAGAGTGTTTCCTGGAAGGAGAATGAAGAAGACACGGGGCTGGCCTCAGTGTGACGCATCTGTGTGGCTCCAAAGCCAGACAGCCCTTCTCCACAGGGAAGTTCTCACTGGGCTGGCTTAGTGGACAGCAGATAAACTGCCGAGCTGCCGACACGCCCGTGTGCCCTCGGCTCTAGAGACCCTGCCTCATCTCCCAGCAGCCTCCCGGGCCTCCTGTTGGTGTCTCAGCTCCTCCAAGGCCTGTGAGCCCACATCCCACCTAACTGAACTCGCTGTCGGAACAGCTACGGGCTAGAGACAGCCGACGGAGGTGCCTGGTGGATGCCACAGGCAGGACTCTCCCGCCTCGTCTCTGGTTCTGATCTTGATACCTGTGGGAGACAGCCGCCTACAATGAGGAGATAAGCCTGCTATGATGAGGTGCGGGACAGCGCTGCCTAGCCAGGGCAGAGCCCTCACCTGGGAAGCAGCTCTGAGGTCACATGCGTAGGCCTAGAAGCAAACTGGAAAGAGGGTGAGAGAGGACCAGGTGAGGACACAGCCCGGCTCCAGGACAGAACAATACATGGAGGCAAGCCGAAGGTGTGGGCAGGAGCCTTCCCCGGACGGCTGCCTCCCAGACCATCTTAGTGGGCTGGGTGAACCGTGCGTGAGCTGTGAGCTGCGCAGTGAGCTGTGACCTGGGTGTGAACTGTGAACCCTGTGTCAACCAGCTGACACCCCGCCTTTCTGGTATCACAGTATATCTTACGATTTGTGTCTCACAAACTCGCCAGGGCCGGGAGACGGCTCCGGTGGTGTGTTGCTTGCAAGCACAAAGCCGAGAGTTTGAGCCCAGCACCGAATGTGAAAGCCAGGCGCGGTGACGCATGCTTGTGATCCTGGCCCTGGGGAGCGTGGACAGGAGGGTCCCCACACTCACTGGCCAGCCTAGCGGATGGACCTGCAGGTTCGGAGCAGTGAGATTCCCTCTTCACACTGCCCCAAGCACTGTGTCCTGCTGTCCCCATGCACTCAGAGAGAAGGTGATTCGAAGGGATGGCTCTGTCACAGTCACACTCCCAAGTGTGGAGTTGTGGGAGGGCTGGAACCACAGCTGCGGCCTCTGGGCACCGGCTCCCTGTGGCTGGCATGCACCGGAAACTGGCACTGGTGTAATTCTAGGGTTTCTCTAGGTCGTATTCGGGAGCTTTGCATCTGGCACCCGCTGCCGCTGCCTCTGAAGCAGTCCAAGGGCTGCTCTCTGCATCCAGCTCCCTTCAGGAAGCCTCGTCCTTCCCCTGGAGCTGTGTGTGTGTGTGTGTGTGTGTGTGTGTGTGTGTATGTGAAGGTGTGCCCTGCCCTCAGGCCATCCTCAGGGGAGGGAGCCTTTTGGATGAGAGGTGGGGTGTGTGGAAAGACCAAGGGTGGAGAACTCACCCTGGAGAGCCTGCATGGCCGAGGAGGAACCCCAAAGCCACACTCCTGAAGCAGCTGGGCCCCCGGACTCCTGTGAACCCACACTCCACCTGAAGGCAGCTGGGCACCTGGGCTCCTTGAAACCACACTCCTGAAGGCAGCCGGGCACCTGGGTTCCCCTGAAGCCACACTCCTGAAGCAGCTGGGCTCCTGGGCTCCTGTGAACCCACACTCCTGAGGCAGCTGGGCACCCCGGGCCATTGAGTGGTGGGGCTGCTGGCACAGATCTGCAGATCTTTCTCCCTCTCCCTCTCTGGCTGCTGAGCTGTTCACGCAGACAGACACACAGTCATATGCGTGGGCTGTGAGATTCCAGTGACCGGGTGGACCCGGAGCTGGGTACACAGTCAACAACCAACATGACAGATTAGCTGAGAATTCTGAAGCTCTTTCCAGTGATGGTGGCCCCTGAGCCACCTTCCGTGGACTGGGGGTGGTCTGGAGGAAGCGGGGGCCACAGAAGCCAGGCTCAGGAACACACACGACAGCCACCTCCCCTAGCTACAGTTTTGCTGTCTGTGGTTTCTGTTACCTGTGAGCAGCCAATGTCTCAAAACCATGAAGTGGAAAGTTCCAGAAATAACCAGCTCATGAGTTTTAAGCTGCGCACATCGCTTTCTCAGTGGCCTGTTAAAAGCTTCCGCTTTCCCACCCCACCTTACGCTTGGGGCGTGCGCCTCGCCCTCGCCCAGAGTCTCCACACCGTGTGCGCTGCCCTCCCATCGGTCACCTGACAGCTGTTTTGGCTGTCAGATCACTGCTATGGTTTCTCAGAGCTTCTGCTCAAGGAACCTTCACTGCACAGACATAGGTAGAGACACTGGCGGTTTATTACAGCATCTTACTCTGTTTGCCATTAGAAGCTGCTCATTTCTCACTGTGATTAACTTACAAGTTAGGCTCCAGCATCTGTCTAGGGAAGGCGTTCTGGGCATAGGTTCCGTGTCATGCAGGGATCAGGCACCTGCTGGGTATTTGGAAGATGTCCTCTGATGCTTAGAAGCCTTGGCTTGACCACTGGTGGCTTTTAGCTCCCAAAGGTCATATTCTAGCCCCATCTTTTCACTGATGCTTCTGTCTGAGCTTAGTAAAACATACCCATCTCCAACCTGGAGGCTGGCCACAGAGGAGCTGAAGCTGAGGGCCATACTTTAAGAGAGGCGGATGGAGAAGCCACCTTCTCCCTGGCATGGAGGCCAGTGATGGCCCAGCCTGTGGAGAAAGCAGACGGACCGAAGGTGACAATCACACACAGCCCAGCCTCATGGAGTATGCAGAGGCCTCCGAGGTCCACTAGACAGACAGGCCCCAGATGCCCAGCCCATGTGGAGTGCTCCAGGGTTGTCTCCAACACTGTGTCAGTGCCGTCCGCTGTCAGGATGGGCAGGCGAGATCAGCCTGCTACCCCCCTTATGTGCTGAGACGGGGTCTCACTGAGTTGCCCAGGCCAGCTTTGAACTCGCTCTCTCTGCCCGGGAAAGGCTTGCCGTCTTCACACCTCAGCCCCTGGTTGTTCTGATCTGCCACTGGAGTTCCTCCCTCGAACTCCGACCTCCTTCCGAGGACCCTGCCCGCTCTTTGGCATTAGCTGGTGCCACAACCCTAACACCGTGCTCACTCCTCCTGTTAGCGCCCAAGCCCAGTGAACCACCCACATCCTCACTCCTCACTATGGCTGAGGCCACAGCCTGGGCGTTATCTGTCTCACCACACCGAACACTGAAGTTGGGCTGAGGGGCATGAGAACGGACCCCACACAAGAACCACAGGAACTGCAGGAATGCTGAGCGTGGACAAAGAGTCTTCCCCAGGAAGAGCGCACCAATTGGATACCAGGTGGTCAGCCTTGGACATGGACTGGCAGCGTGAGGCAGACAGTGCCGTCCACTGCACGGAAGTCTCACCTGCACCAGGCCTGCAACCCACCGGGCCTACACCTGCACTTGCGCTGCGTCTGGACGTGCATGTATCAACAGTGAAGAGCAGAGAGCCCGGGGCTTTGAAAGAGAGCAAGGGGAGCTGCATGGGAAGGTTTGGAGGGCCGAAAGGGGAATTGAGAAAGTAAGCAGTAAAATCTTAAAAAAAAAAAAGGCAGAAGCTGGCTCCGCCACTGTTCGGCTCCCGGGAGGGGCCAGTGTCCCTGGGTCAGGGCTGCTGTGCGGCGACCCTCGTTCTGTGTTTCCCGAGGTGTCCACCCATACCAGCCACAACAGCCCGTGTGCCCCTCCACGCTGCCTTCTGCTCCCTGCTCCGCCTGCCACGCCCTCCTGCTCCCTTGCTTCGGGGATGCCTCATCAGCCAGCACAGAAGCCTGACCCGGCCACCCCACCCCGAGGCAGGTTCTGCACAGCTTGGGGCACCATGTCCACGCCTCTGCTCCCTGACTTCCCTACAGATCAGAGCCCGTCAGAGCAGTGGTTCTCCTTCTGCTGGCTGGGGTCCAGGCCTAGGAGCAGCACACGCAAGTTCTCAGGAAGCACCCCCCGAGATGCCACCTCTCAGCCAGCAGCACCCCCCCTGAAGCGCCCCCTCCCAGCACACATTCAGGGACAGCTATCGGGTACAGCAGGAGCCGCTAGTGCTGGCGGACTTGAGGTGGGCTGCAGGCGGAGAGACAGCCCTGAACAATGTTTTCCGCTCACTCAGGGAAGAGCCCCAGAGGGCACCCAGCCTCAGAGCCCGGGCACCTGGGGGAGAGGACAGGGCTGAGAGGGGTGCGCACACAGACAGGCAGTGGACGTCCGCGTGGCTTTCACCCAGGTCCCACAACTGGAGATGCTTGCTACACAAAGCGAGAGGTCCCCAGGGTCCCTTTCACAAAACTTGACTGTGCAACCGTGCGAGGCCAGCCTTTTGCTTTCACCCCTCCGTGTTTTCAATATCTATTTCAAACTTATCTCTTCTCTACAAACCTTGACAGCTCCCTCAAGCCTCCCTGGGAAACCTCACTTCCTACTGCAAAGAAAAACGTAGAAGTCATCAGACTAGAACAGCCTGCTTCCTGCCCCACACCTGTGTGTCTCCTGCACGGGCCCCTGACCGCCCCCTGCCCTCTCATGGTGGCCGCAGAGGTCCTCTCTGACTTCAGCTGGACTCCCGAGCTGGTGAAAGCCTGCCCTGGACTCCCAGCTCCGCTCTGGCTGCTCTACCGCCACCCTCCCCCCAGCCAGCCTCCCCTTCCAGCACTCAGTCCTGAGTCTCTCACACGGCCGGCCGAGGGAGCCCCTGCCATCTCTCCGGCAACCCTGGACCCTCTGAGCCTGCCCACATCTGCACCACACCTGGTCTGCTTCCACCCCCAAGCCTCTGTGGTCAGGGTCACTCGTGACTTCCCCGGTGCCACTGGTCACGCTGGCCTTCCCCTTACGTGTCCCTGAGGCAGCATGTGACACAGCCAACCCCCGGATTTAACAACACCCACTTAGGAACATCGTACAGCTTCCTTGAAACCAGCCTGGGCTGGCGTGGAGGACAGTGGACGGGGCGTGAGGCCCACCCTCTCCTGTGAACCCAGACACCCTCCCCGGGAGACCGGCCTGCACCATTACAGACCTCAAACACCCGGGTCAGTCAGCTCGCCTTCCATGGAGTCACCCCGAGGCGAAGGCTCATTCTCTTCCCTCGCTTCAAAGCCGGCTCAACACCCAGGTCTGCCCGTGTCCTCCAAACCCACCTGATTTTGCGGTCAACGGTTTTATGTGTGAGTGTTCTGCCAGCACGTGTGTGCAGGTGGCGCGTGTAGCCATCGCTCTGAGCTGCTGAGCCCTCTCCCTGGCCCTGCTGGTGTCCGTCTTTGGTTTATGCCGACCTGGGCGACATGACATGTTTCCCTAGGCCGTACCCCAGGTGTGTTCTCAGAAGGCCCTTGGCAACATCTGCTTAGTCACACCGCCAGCCCCTCCTCCGCTTCTAAGCCACCATCTGAAGAGGGAAGAAGGAGACGCCCCACATCACTGCTGCCTGGCGACCTGCAGCCTCTGGTTTGCTTCTCTAATCTGCTTTATTTCCCTCTTCTGGCAAGTGCTATCTGCCCTCAAAGCTGCAGCCTGGCTTGAGTCTTTCCAAGGACCTAGAATCCCAAACCCTGACCCTCCGCCTCCTCAGCTGCCTGGGATCAGCCTAGCTAATCCCCACTGTTCCTGTCCCAACCCTCCCAAGCTTGCTCCTGAGGTCTCTGGCCTAGCCTGAGAAGTGACAGCAAAGGATGGCATAGTTTCTGGTCTACCCTGGCACACAGCACATCTGCTCTTTATTTCAACCAGAACGCCCCTAGGCTGAGAGCTTCCATTTCCCAACTCTCCAGAGACCTCACTGGAGTGCCCTGAAGGAAGCCGTCTTCTCCCAAGCTCTCAGGGCCAGGCTCTTACCTGACCAGGAGCCCCGGTGGGCGTGTCACCACCTCCGAGAGGCAGCAGGACTACAGGAGAACTAGGCAGCCTACCCTGACCACACCCAGGAAGTCAAAACTCCAGACATGCCTGCTGTTTACCCACAACTCCAGCATTTGGGAGGCTGAGGCAGGAAGGTTGCAGCCAAGTTTTAGGCCAGGCTGGCCTGCGTAGTGAGTTCAAGGGCAGCCTAAGCTATACAGTGAGATTTTTGTCTCAAAAAGAAAACAATCCAGATCGAATCCAAGCCTGCCAAGTATGCAGACCAACTCCAATGTGACACAAGCAGTGCGTTAGCCAGGACACGTCTCAAGGAGGGCCTCCGCAGCAGCGTGGAGGGGAAACTGAATGAATGCACGCACACCTGCACACACACCTGGAGCCCGAGGAGGGCAAATGGCTGTCTCAGGCCAGCCAGGAAAGAGGCTCTGATCCCAGCCAGGGAGACTGGCGGACTCTGCAACAGTTGGGGGAGGAAGGAAGAAGTGGCTGCTGGGAGTGTCAAGCGTGCTCATAGGACGTCACGGTCAGTCAAGGCGGCTAACACCGGAGAAGCCCAGTGTCTTCCGGGAAGAGTGTAGGTGTAAGCCTTGAGGGACAAACCCAGGCAGCTTCCTGGCACAGCCGAATTTGGGAATGCCAGCGGGGACAGGGCAGGCTCCAAGCAGACAGCCGGCGACAGGCTGGAGACAGCTGCCGGGCGCCTGCTGGCCACAAAAGATTATCAGACCTCAGGAGTCTCTAAGGCTTCTGGGCAGCACAGCAGGTGCAGGGGACCCAGTGGGGCAGAAGCCAGAAATGTAGACACCTCTTTTCAGAGGCTTCCAGGGGAAACACAGCCCCCCCACCCCCGCTGGGAGAGGAAGAGCTTTGGGGTGGGAGAGGGGACTGCAGGGGAGCCTGGCTCAGGAATAAGACAGACAGCAGGTTCTTCATGGAGGTGGCAGTTTCTGGCTGGGCTGGGAGGAGAGTCCAGAGGCCCTCTGAGTTGCTGAGGACGGAGACTGACTCTACTGCTGAAATGAGAGCTGCGGCTGGGCTGTCCCTGAGGAGGACCTCCCTGTACATCTGTCCCCAAGGAGGACCTCCCTGCACATCTGTCTCTGATGAGGAGGACCTCCCTGCACATCTGAGTGCTTTGCAGGGCACAGTACACAGGTGCACACTGCCTTTGCTAGAACACCGTAGCCAGCTGCCTGCAGATACTAATATGCAAACTCTGCTTGGGGCTAGAGTTTCTGTCAGGACCAATGAGTATTTTCACTTTTATTTTGAGGTCTGCCATTCTGCTTCCTCAGAAGACAAGGCTTGCCAGAGGCTGCACACAGGAATCCCTCAAGTACTTTTCTCTCAGCAAAGCAACATTCGAATGCTGGCCCAATCCTTGTGGTGGTCAGTGGTGGTGGCAGCAGGCAGCCCAGCTTTTGGGGTTTCTTCTCTGACCTATAGAATCATTTGCCTTTCCCTGTCTCTAACATGCGGCCCCTCTGGCCCCTCCCAAAACTCTGTAGGAGCCACGCCGGCAGCAGGGGGAGGGGAGGAATGAAGCCATTGGCTCCTGCCCAGAAGAACCGTGGAAAAGCTGCAGCCCAGGCAAAGGAGGCGCTTAGAGATTGTATCTGTGTCCCTGCGTCCCCTTCCTCCAGTGTGTTAAGTCTTTAAGCCTGCAGTTCTAGGCTAGTACCTCACTGGTCCTATCACTATCCAGAGTGTCTTGGCGTCCTCTAGCCAACATATACTGGAAAGAAGACAGGGGTGGAGTCAGAAGGCTCAGGCTCGAGTCCTGCCCATTCCTGGCTTTGAGGTTTTTCCATCACTTCTGAGTTCCAGCCTGCAGTCAGGTGGAGCCTCTCCCTGCCTTCTGTCTGGGAGACAGAAGCTAGTCTGATGAGATAGGGTATTTATAACCTGAATCTTTAGTCTGATTCCTGGATCCTATCACCTCTCTGGAATACCCGTCCTCAGCAGCTGGGAGACACATCCCAAATAAACGGAGCACAATTCAGCCTACATCTTTTTAGGCTAACCAGGGCTAGACTCCAGGCTACAAACAAAGCCAGACACAGCCCTTGCCCCAGTCACTTGGCTGGCTGAACGGATGAGTAGCATTTGTTCACATAATGGCTCCGGTGGTCTGCAGCAGAATGTCACCCACATTGCTGGAACGGATGCTCTGGGCACCTATGGGAATCTGGGTCCTCGTGCTGACCCCTCAGACTATGGGGTAGGGGGTAGGCAGCTGTGCTCTCTGAGAAGCCAAGGTGACAGCCCCGAGGCAGAAGCCCCGGACTCCCACACCTGGCTCAGCGGCAGGGCTCGGGTGTTGGACCCGGTGCTTCCCCTCACATCTGGGGGATGTGGAAAGCCGCCCTGACTCACAGGGCACCGTGGGGAACAGAGTGAGAACCAGTGACAGGAGTGACAAGAAAACACCTTCAGGAGCTGTTTTTCTTTAAGGCCCCCCTCAGTAAGTACACAAGGCTTGTTCCTCTCGCTGGTCTGATGGGACGGGCTCAGAGGATTTGCCTCCCCAGTTTGCTGATCACCCTGAGACACCCCAGAAACGAAAGCTCCTACTGCCAGGGGCTGGCCCTATGCCATCCACCCACATCCAGTGGGCTCTCTGCTGACGTTGGCCATCCTGATACCACGAGCCTCAGCTGGGACCCTGAGGAAGTTGCCCTTCTCTGTCACAGCCCATGTCCACCAGAGACCCAGGGACACGACAGCCCAGGACCTGGAGATGACCGACCCATTTCCTGAGCTCACCACAGGAAGAAAACCTAGCCATTTCCACCTCATCTCCCATCCATCTTTCCTTGTGTAATTTCTGCCCTTTTTGTCCAAGGGGGCAGGTTTTCACCGAACCCCTCAGTTGAGTTTTAACGCCTCTGGCGTTGGGCTATGAAGTGCACCAGACAGCGGCAGCTGGATCGGAGAGGTCCTGGTAAGCCAGACTTTGCTGTCTAAAATTATCTCTCACAGGAAATTCTGTTCTCAGAAATGCTTTAACCAATTCCTTTGCATTTCCAGTCTCCGGAACACTTTAAAAATGCGTATATTCCTGGAAAAGGGAACCGGCCCCTTGGGCCCTACTCCGTTTTTCGCTCGGCACCTCCGCCCGACCTTTAGGCAGTGCGCCGGTGGCTGGATGCCTTCCTCGCAGGCCGTGCAGGCTCGGGGAGAAGGGAGCCCCTCATTTACTCAGCCCACAACCTCGACCAGCCCTGCGCCGGCCGCAGCGAGATACCGAGTTCTCACGACAGCCAATCTGAAGTAGCCAAATATGGAAAGTCAGCGGGGCAGAACGCAGCGGCCCCGAGGGACCGGCCACGGGCACCCCGAGGGCTGGCAGACGCGCAGCGGGTGCGAGGGCTTGCGGCAGCGGCGGGAGCATCCCGCCCCCCAGGCGCCCGGGTCTGCAGAGTCTGGAACTCACCTTCCGGAGAGCCGGGTGCTGTCTCCCAACACGCTGCAGCGCCGGTGCAGGCTGGAGTCCCTGGCATTAAGCTCGCGTCAACGTGCTCGTGCAGAGTGAGAAAGTGCCCGGGGCCGGCGCGGGGGTCCCGGCTTGCCTCCCGTCCGCCCGCTACCGCTCAGCCTCCAGCCGGCCGCCCGGAGCCGCTTTCGGTTTCGGAGTAGCTGGGACGGTCGGCTCACCGCTCGGTCCCTCGGCGCCGGTGGCGGGTGCTCGGCTGCTCCGCCTGAGCTGCGGGCGCCGCCAGCCCCAGAGCACGGCTCGAGGGGGCGGGGCCTAAGCGGGGCGGGGCCAGGACGCCCGGGAGGCGGGGCCGGAGCGAGGCGGGGCCTGAGCGGGGCGGGGCCAGGGGGCCGGAGCAGGGCGGGGCCTAAGCGGGGCGGGGCCAGGCCGCCCGGGGGCGGGGCGTGAGGCTCGCGGGAGTGTCGGAACTCGGCGGACGGGAGGCGGGGAGTCCCTCAGACCCTCGCCTTCCCTTTCTAGAGCCGGTCGTCCCTCACGCGCCTTCGGACGGTGCATTTCGCTCTTCAGCCAGCCTCCCCTCTGCCCCCCAGACCTGCTCACTCTCGACCAGACGCGTTTGCTCAAACCACGTCTTCCCGGAGCTCCCCGCAGAGCGGAACCGCCGCTGGCCCTGTCCCGCGTGAGCCCGACCTTCTCCGTCTCTCAGGCTCGCAGACTGCCTGGTCTTCAGAGCCGCCTGGTGGAGCGTGTCTGAACTGCCAGCGCTGTCTGAGCTCCGGAGGCCAACCGAGGGCACCGACCCAGGGCTGGAACCTGAATCCCGGCCTCCCAACGCCTAAACACAGGTCCAGGCTCCACGCGATCTCAATTACTGCAGCCTACGTGAAGGAAGCTAGCTAGCATCCCAGTTCTGGCCTCTTTCAAGCCAGACGTCCGCAGGAAGTACTTAGATGTCCTGAGCGTCACTAAGAGAAGAGGCTACTGGGTACGTTGGGGTGGACACGCGTGTGCATTTTAGCTGGGCAGGAGTTTTAAGGAGCAGATGTGGGGTCTTATGGAGCGCCCAACAGGAGCCCAAAGCCCAGATGCAAACCTTTGGTTAGCGTTGTAACCTGCTTAAATTCCACAGCCCCTCTGCGGAGACCTGCTTTAGCTCTTAGCAAACTATGGCTCCTCTGTTAACACCTGCTGTAGCGTTAGCAAATTAGAAGCCATTTTCCCTCCAAGTATATCTCCATGGTTTCACTTCTAAAGCTTTGTATACTTTGTTACCTGGACACTCCACGAAGTTCCCCAACCGTAGAACCAACAAATAAAAGGTTAGAAACGCTTTGTCTAGTCAGCCAAGAGGATACAATGTTGCTCCCTACGCCTGGATACTTGGTTACATTTTTGTTCCAGGGTTGGTACTTAGTGGCGGTTTGTGTCCTACACCTGGTTACAGTTGTGTTACCTGGTTGCGTTTTTTGTATAAAAAGTATGCCTTAGGAGCAGCCCAAGGTCACTGTCTGGCTTCCGAGTCCAGATGACCAACCCGGCCAGTCAGTTCCGGTTCCCCGCTCAATAAACATCTGTGGAGCTGAGTCTGGTGTCTGAGTGGTCAGCGAGCAGCTCTTCCTGAGCCCCTGACAGCTAGATTAAACACGCAGTGGGGAAGGTGGTCCGAGTGCTCGCTCCGGCCCTATGGACCAGCTCACTCCTGTGAGAGCTGAAGAGGCTGAAGTCCTCCCGCAAGCTTCCACCCAGCACATCTACAGCATTTTCTACTTCCCCTCACTCCGCTGGGCGGTGACACAAGCCCATACATTCCAACACCACAGGAAACAGGCAACACAGACGGACAGACCGGTGTCTGGAATGAGCGATGCTTCCTGGTCTCGGCCACCACGCTCAGCTCTGATCCCTGTCTCTCTTCACCAACTGAACAGAGCAATCTTCCAAAAACGAGACCCGAGGTCTTGGCAAGATGCAGCCCCGAGCTGGGGTTAGATCTTAGCTAGATTAGATCTTATCGGGTCCCCGATGGTGGCCGCCAGACTGCGCAGGCAGAGGGTTTTGGTGGGGTTGGGGAGGATGACGGCACACACTGAAACTTTTTTTGCCTGCATGTATGTCTGTGCCCCATGTGTGTTCCCGGTGCTCGAGAAGGCCAGAAGAGGGACCTGGAGTCACAGACAGTTGTGGGCTGCCATGTGAATCTGGAATGGAACCCAGGTCCTCTGGAAGAGCAGCCGGTGTTCAGTGCTGACACGGGTAGTCCCACACGAAGGATGCGTTCCCAGCTCCTGTGGCTGACCCCAGGGTCAGACTCCTGTAGCCCAGGCTGGTTCCCACCCGCTATGCAGCGGAGCTGACTCGAACCCTGACCCTCGCCCCTCTGCCTCCTGAACACTCTGACTCCAAGCATGCTCATCTCGTCCAGCTTTATTTATCTACGTGCATTATGTCTCGCCCTTGCCACACATCTTCAAGGACTTTTGTGTTTTGTTTTGCCACAAGCGAGGATGTCTGTGGGTTCCAAGGTAGGCAGTGAACCGATCAGCCTGAAGACAGGGCGAACTTAGTATTCTGAAAATGTTCGGTATTAATTTCCACATGATATTTAACAGCACACTGATGTAATAGTCCTTAAACCAGCTTCCCCTACAAAGAGAAGGGCTGAGCTCCACACAGACTCCTGCAGACAGAACCGTCATCTTCCAGCTCTAGGCTGCCTACCGCCAGCGCTTTAATTTACCGGGAGGGTTAGGGCTGGGGAGGCTGACAGGAGCTGCCACCTGCTGGCCGAATGCGTTCCGTCCCTCAGTCTACACCCCCAGACCGGTGAGGTGGGGTGCACGCAGCGCAAGCAGCCTCTTAGCGCGCAGGCCGCAGCTGGGCGGACGAGGCTGTCCCGGGAATAGGACGAGCAGAGCAGCGTGAGCCCTGGGCCTGGGGTCGTGGTAGCGGCGGCGGGGCGGGCCGGCTGAGGGGGCCGTGGAGTGGGGTGCGGCAGCTCGGAGCTGCTTACACAGATGCGGGAACGCCCCACCCCAAACGCGGCCGGGCCCCAGGGTCGCCGGCGATGGCGGACGAGGGAAGGTTCACTTTCTGATTGGACCTTCCAGGCCGCGCCATGGTCCGTGATGCGCCGAGGCCACGCGTGGGTCTGCAGCCCCACTGCAGCCGGGGTCAGGGTTGGTGTCCAGGGCCCAGGTTAACGTCACAGGCCGTGCGCCGCTGTCGCCACCTACTCCGGTCAGCGGAGCCTGTTATTAGCGGGGAATAGAAGAGAATCCGATCCTGTGAAAAGATGGGCTGAGAGAAAGAAATGAGTCCAAGCAAACAGGTGCTTGTCAAGGACCAACTTTACTGAGCAGAATCAGCTTTTATATAGGGTTCAGGATGAGGAAGTAGGGTGGGTGAAAAATTACAGATTCTTCTCGGCCAGGGGCCTGAAACATCTTGTGATAAGCCATGGTTCTGTGAGCACATCTCAGCTGTTACCAAGCAGTATGTTTACCGCAGGTAAGGAAACGGGCAAGTTGAGGCAGGTTGATGAGTTTCTACAGGTGGTCTCTGACATCTCCAAGCAGTATGTTTACTGCAGGTAAGGGAACAGGCAAGTTGAGGCAAGTTGGTGAGCTCCTTCAGGTGGTCTCTGAAGTTGGCGAGTTCCCTCAGGTTCCCTGACAGCCAGGGGCCACACTGATGTGCGCGAGGCCACGGTGATGTCTGGCTGTGCTGCCCCCGGGGCCTTGTCTGGGTCCACCGTCCCGCTGCCGCGGGGAGCTGTGTTGGCCGTCTGTGCCGTTTCCAGAATCCACGAGGACGCCCACGACGCCAGCTGCCGCCGACTGCACGGACCAGGGACGCTGCCTTGGCAGCGCCATCGCTGTGCGCGGCTGCACGGTTGAGAAAGAGGGACGTGGGAGGCTTCTCTGACAGCCCCTCCCTGCGCCCCACCCCGCCAAGGTAACCGCAAAACAGGAAGAGAGAGCCCTCAGGAGGACGGGCGGGCTGCGGCAGCTCTTCACCCTGACGGCTTCCTGCGTGAGGGTGGCCAAGGCCCTGCGTGGAGGAGGAGGAGGCGGTCCTGCTGGGAGGAGGAGGAGGCCTGCGAAGAGGAGGAGGAGGAGGAGGAGGCCCTGCGTGGTGCAGGTGGAAGGCTGCTCAGTGCGTGGTGCGGGTGGAGAAGACCCCGCCACTGGGAGCTTGGCCACACATGAGCATGCAGTAAGGACAACACAAAGTGGACTTTGTTTGGGAGGGGGTCACAAGGGCACGGCAGTGGGGGGTGTCAGCAAACGGGGCAGACGTGGAAGGGGGGAGTGTGATCTGAGTGTGCAATGTAATGTGAAAATTCCAAAGGCTCAACAGAAATATTACTTTGAAGATTGAAAAGCAGACTGTGTATTAGGCGGTGATGGGTGTGAGCAGACGGGGAAACCGTCTCCCTGGGGCTGGGAGTTGCAGGCGGAGCCCGCTGTGGGCTGCAGTGGAGAACCTGCTCACCTGCTGACTAGGGTCAAGAGTGGTGCGGCAGCAAGGCAGGCCCGGCGGGAAGCAGCCCAGGCTGTGGTCACAGAGAACGCTCTGGCCTACCAAGCGTGTTGCACATCTGTGGGTTTCTTCCTGGCCAGATAGAGGAGACCCTTTCTAGTCCACCCAACAGGCCTGCCCTCAGCGCTGCCTGTCTGTGGGCTGGCTACCACAGAGAGGCAGGCGGGAGGAGGAGCGGAGGGGCGGAGGGGCGGAGGGGCGGAGGGGCGGAGGGGCGGAGGGCAGCTCCCTCCCCAGATTGACGGGTTTGATTTTGAGGATTCTTTCTGGGACCGGGAGAGAGACGGCCCAGGTTCAGCCCCCAGAACCGGCATGGCCGCTTGCAATCGTCCACAGCTCCAGTGCAGGGAGCCGGGGACCCTTTTGGGGTTGCCAGCGTTGCATTCACTAGTCAGACAAGCAGATCCATGCACATAAAATCCGCTTAGAGCCTCTGCACACAGCAGCTCAGTCCCGGCTGAAACGCCTGAGGAACGCCGAGCCTCTTTCCTCCGGCCTTGCTACCAGCTGATCAGAACCAAGTTTCAAAAAGCAGCTTCACTGCCATCTCTTTCAAGGGCATCCGCCCTGGATCTGTGCACCGCCCTCTTCACACCCGTGTCTGGAGCGAGTCAGCGTTTTGTTCGGGTCCTAGAGTTCATTCAGTCCTGCTGTCTCACACACCTGATGAGAAGTGAAAGCGCCGAGGCCCCGACTGCGGGAAATGTGAGCAGAGCAGACTGTCTTTTCTATAAAGGGCTAAATAAGACAGGATTCTGTCTAAAAATCGTGAAGAAGCCTCGGGGCAGAAATTTAAGTCCGTTCCGGGTCAGCACTTCACAAAATCGAAATATGTATTCAAGTTTGTTCCTTTTTGATCCTCAGCTGTCAGCCACACACGTGGGCATGGCCACCCAGGCATGGAGTGAGGCCCAGGACCGTGTGGAGTTAGTAATAAGGACCCGACAGGACCCCACGGTTGTGCCTGCCTGTTTGATTCCACAGAAGAATTTTTTTTTTTTTTTCCTTCCTTAAAACCCTTTCTCACCAAGGCTCCTGGTACAGCCTAAGAAGCCCCATCAGGAATCGCCACCCTTGTCAGCAGTCTCTGATTTGTTAATGGCAGCTTAAAAACACCTCGGTGCAAATACCATCTCCCTTTACTGCTTCCTCACTGAGTGCTCAGGGATAAGAGAGGCTGAGGAAAGCGAGAGGGGGCTGAGGAAAGGCAGGGGTGGGGTTAGGTTTGCTTGAAAATGCCACGACACTTAATATTTGTGTGATAATTTAAAAACAAGTGAAAGACCTCTACCATGATGCTCCTTCATGAAGATGGGTAAAGATGGGTTAGTGTGAACTGAATATGTGACGGCTCAGCTTGGGCGTCAGCTGGGCACCCGTGAGGGAGCCGCCTCAGCCTGGGCCTCCACTTCTGATGGCACCCGACATGGAAGGACACGGAGGAGCAAAGCTTCTCTTTTGCTTTTCTGCGCTGGACCTACTTCTTGCTGGCAAATTCAACCATCCTGCGGCTGCTCAGTCACCAGAACCTACTTCTTTGGGATTGCAACTCAGACTGAAGACTCTCTAGACACCCGGGCGCCAGCCCCAGATCACGACTGTTGTGGCATCCAGTCTTGTGACTGAACAGCTACCAGATTCTTGGCCTTTCTGTCAGGAGACAGCTATTGCTGGGCCCCTCAGAACACTGCCTGTGCCCACTGTAATAACCCCGCACACATATGAGAAAGTGGGAAAGTGACCATCAGACAGCGTGTGTGATACAGGACTCCTAAGCTTGACCTGGGTTCTTCCTGTGTGCAGTTACTTCCACCTTACCAACAAGGTGATCTGAAAGTGACTAAGTTTAAAAATCCAACACATTTTGGTTTATATATTTCCTACAATCAGAATGCGGAGAAGCACAGAGAGTGATAAACCTTGAGTCCTAAGCTACCTTCTTCCTGGGGGTCCTGGAGTCCCCGTTTTAGTCAGGATTAGGATACTTAAGGGACAGGAGCGAACATTAACAGAACATACCTACCTAATAACTGAACTTTGGACTTTTTTAAAAAGATTTATTTATTTATTACTTATACAGTATTCTGTCTGCAGGTTCACCTGCACGCCAGAAGAAGCACCAGATCTCGCTATCGATGGCTGTGAGCCACCATGTGGGTGCTGGGAACTGAACTCAGGACCTCTGGAAGAGCAGCCAGTGCTCTTAACCTCTGAGCCGTCTCGCCAGCCCCCCGAACTTGGACTTTTAACCAAAGTACTTCGTAGTTTTGGAAATCGTGACTGTCAGTCTCGGCTGACTCCCTACATCTATGGCTAACCAAGCACAGGTCCGCATTAGGACAGAGTTTTGCATTTTCCCACTTTCTTGCACGCTCTGGCTTACTCAGTTGTCGGTTTACTCTTGATCATAACTCACCCTTATTTCCATCCATGTTACACTGGAATTAAATACTTTTTTGTTCATTTTAACAGATGTAGCAACAGTGTGATTTATTTTTAGTTATAAGAACACTTTGGTGTAGATCTCTTTAAAAAGATTACTTCAGAATTAACGAAAATGGTCATTAAGAATTTCTAGGCTTTGCTTTTTATATATATAAAAACCAGTATTTAAACCAGTATTTAAATTTCACAGTGAAGAGGTCCTAAACTTTTATACAACATGAGGTTATGTAAAAATAGAAGACATGGACACCTTTAAATCTTTAATCCTTTAAGCAGCAAGCATATTACTCTTCCAGGCCAAACACTGCTCAAACAAAAAAGGAAAATAATGACGTGCAAAATATTTACAAAATATGCAAAGCACACAATAAAGACGTCTCACCATATACATGTGTCATATCACTAATGAAACTACGATTTTTCTACTGTGTGCTCTAGTGTTGGTAAATAAAACTGCAACACATCCCTCGGACACAGCGCCTGGCCCACATCTGGGACACAGATTTTAAATGAAGCACAGACACTGGACACCCGGACAGACGCTGGTGCTGACCAACTTGACTGACATTCCCCACAGACTGTACTGAAGGTTACCGACAGGAGACGAAGACAACGGAAGCTGCAAGGTATAATATGCACGCACACAAGACACGGGCTTTGAAAAATGCTCTAGACAGTTTAAGATACACAACCGTTTCCCATGGCTTTTAAAGTAAAAATAAGTATAAATTCTTTAATGTTATTTTTAAATCAGTTACATTTTATCTGGGGCATAAACTATTAAGGTGATCCAGTAAGAAAGGGCTCCTCCTGAAAGCCACCTTCAGTATGGCAGGATGAAGGGTCCTAGGAAGGAACTCTGAAAATGAAGACTGACAATGAATTTAAACCCAGGGCTCCTTCAGGCTGGAGAGCCCAGAAAGGGACTATTTTTCCAATACCTGGGGAATAGATGGCACTTCTGATGTGGACAGCCTGTGGCCCTACCAAACTGTCCCTCTGCAACAAGCCATGCTACAGGACGAGGTCACTCCATCAAGACTGTCAGTGACAGGATGCTGGAATGCTTCCGCCATAAGTATTCTTCGTGGGTGCTAGCAATTCTGGGTTGGAACAAAAGACTTTAAGTCTCTGCTTTTTCGTAAAAATGGGTCTAAGTACTTTAGTTAATGGCACAATTATTGCAATAACACAACAAATTCTCAAGTTCATCTAGTGACGTGATGCTGATGCTTTAGCCCTAAATCAAACCCCAAGCACACGGTGGCAAGCACACGTGTAGATGGACAGAGATTTATCAAGAAAAAAACACCCTTCCTGTTAAACACAGACCCTACCAGTGAGGGCTACTTGAAGTTCAGAAGAGAAATTGTAAATAAATGTTTCCATAACCACCGTCTCTACAGAACTGACAAAAGAATGTTCTGGATTCCCACACAGGCCGAGAGTAGCTAACGGCAAAAAGCGTTTAGAAACATTGTTTTCAAAAGTAACATTTTCAAAGAACTTAAAAACATTATATGTCACCAAATTTTAAGTCCTTTTTCTGCATGTGATTCCAAACCTGTATTACTGAAAGATAACAGGGTCAATGACCTTTAAACAAGGACTTTACATAAGGACCCCAAACTGTGTTAAAGGATTAGCAGGTTCAATACATTCTTTGTGGTTTTATATAATTGCTTTGCAATTGATTTTAATTGCTTTCTTTTAAAGGAATATATTAGAGTTCCTTTAGAAAGAAAGCAACACATTTTGAAAAAAGGGATAAGAAGCTATAATTCCTTAAATATGAACATATCAAAATCTGAAATGCAGGCTATGTATTCTTGCACTCCTAACATAGGAAAGTGTGTGTGTGTGTATTTAAATTTAAATTAAAGAAAAAGCAAAGAGTTAAACACCCTTAAGGAACTTAAGGAGTTTTTACAATTTCTAAGTCAGTATTTCTGTACTAACAGCTTTGAGTAGGAAGAGCAGAAAAATAAGAAACCTCAACAAAATAAATACAGTAAAAACAAACGAACCTCCCCTGGTGTGTAGACTACTTTTCCTCCGTGAGCTCACACTAGTGGGGAGGCCAGCAGAGGGGCCTGCTGGAGGGGCCAGCAGAGCTGTGTGACGGCTAATCTGCAGCCTCGGTGTCTGGGAGGGCCCGGCTTTCCTCTTTTGGGTCAGTCGGGCGAGCACTGGTTTGGTGGTGGTGAGAGGTCTGCCACCCTGTCCAACCTGCTTAGTGCAGTGAGGGCTGTGAGTCCGTCTGAATCCCAATGAGTGAAGGCGGCTGCTGACCACCGACCGTGCTCAGCACTGGCCTCGGGTTTAGGCGGGGCGGCATGGAGTTAGCAGGGCGGATGAGCGGTGGCGGAGGCTGGTTGAGAGCTGGCCGGGGCTGGCTGAAGCGAGCCTGCTGCTGGAGTGGAGGAGGCTGCCGGTGCAGAGCAGGGGCGGCAGGCGGCGTTGGACGGAGAAGAGGCGGAGGCTGGGCCAGGGTGGCAATGGGGGCTGTTGGTGCTGGAGGGCATGGCGGGGCAGGAGGTGATGGGCCCAGAGTCTGAGGAGCCTGTGGGGTCTGTGCCTAGAGGTGAGGAAACAAAAACACATGTATGAGATTTAAGTCCTAACAAACTTGCTACAATATAGTTTGGGCTGTCACAGGAAAAAAACCAAAATAAATAAAAACAAAACAAAGTAACGCCAGTGTTCATTGGAAGCGCAAGCTTCTTTTATTTTTAACAAAACAAAACAAAACAAAAAAACCCTACCTCCCACCCAAAAACAAAAAACAAAAAACCCAACAAGGCTACCAAACAGACATCTTTATTAGTAAACAGCTTAACAGTGGAGAAATACACTTTCCGCTCTGCTAGGACCAGAGTGGGCTGTCTATGACTCAGCAGTCACCAGAGAAGCGTCACTGAGGAAGTGGATTGCCAGCCTCATGCTCAGTTAGCTAGTCCTCACACATCACCCTTCCAGAGCGCCACACAGAGGGCGGCTCCTCAGCTCGGAGCAGCTGCAGTCCCAGACACACACACACCTCCTCTTCTTCATCAGTGCTCTTCCCTGACGGCACGTGAGAAGCACTTTCTGTCTCCTCCCCTAAAGCGGAAGCATCAGCATTAGAAGCCTGGGTTCCTTGTTCTGCTTCCCACTCCTGCAATACCTCCTCTAAGTTAAACCGACGCCTGTAGTTTACAAAGAAGTTCTTCACTTGGCCAACAGTCTTGTTGCCAATTACATCTGCAATAGCTTGAAAATCTTTACCATATTTGCGGACACCTGGAAGGCAAAGTAGATACACACCTGTGAAGGGTCAGCAAGGAGAGCCGTGGGTACTATACATCATGCACACGCAAACACCAGCAATGAACAGCTTTCTGACACGCTCTGCTCGGGTCCCAGTTCTGAGACAGAGTCTAAGCTAGCGGTCAAGGTCACAGGTGAAAACCGTCAGTTTGTCATTTCATCAGCCACTTGCCTTCGACTGAACAATCAGAAACTTACCAGTTTTTACATACTCAGTTATTTTCTCCAATCCTCTCTTGAACTCTCAAATACAGTCCATTTATTGTAAAGCATTGAATTCTTTGTTCCATCCTCAATTCCACATCCACTTATTGCCCTAGTAGCCAGTCACCTAAATTTGAGCAACACCGTTTGTAAACACAACTGGATGGGAAGAAGCCATGTCTTTAACCCCTCAATGGACCGCGTGTGCCATATGGTTTCCCCACGATGCAAACAAAGCAAGTTAATTTGAGGCTTAACAGGAACTACACCATAATTACCCGCCTACCCCACCAGGGCACCGACAAATAGAAATAATTCCTTTAGAAGCTCAGAATTACGGCAGTCTGAGGGGATGTGGAAAGGAAGATACATTTGGTCTATCCAACCGTGTGTGAAAATTCCTAAGTGCTCCTCTGGGAGAATCAGCCCCAAGCGCATCACCCGCCTCAGACGTCAGAAGGACACGCCCCCTAAGGACACCCCCCACAGAACACGCGCTGAGGAGGAGAGGCAGTAGCTGGCTTAGGAAGTTGAGATCAACAATTGTCTTCAGAACTTAACACGGGTGATAATCTGCTGAGCTGAGTTCCAAAAGAAAATCAAGGATGCGTGTAGAAAGAGATGTACCTTGCTCAAAATACAATTCAAAGGTTTTTAGTTTATGCTTTGATAACTGTACTCATATCGGAAAGTAGTCATTCATGAAAGAGATGAGAGAGACAAGAGGAGGCTCAAGCCGCCACTCGGTGTAATCAAAGCCGAGCGTGTGAGAACAGGCAGGTGCGGCTCAGAGCGCTGTTCTCGGAGAGAGCTGAGACGCCTCCGCTGTGAGCGAGGCTCTGCTTTTAGCTGCTGCTCTGGCTCTGCGCCGAGGCTCTGAACAAGCATCTCCGAGTACAGCTGCCCCGCCGGGCCGGGCGGTCACTGCTTCAGCGCTTTCTGATGGAAGCCTGACATGTCACTGCCGGGAGCCTGGCTCTACACGCTACGCTCACGTGTGCTGTCCTACAGGAAAGACGTGCAGGACACAGACGTCAGCCGCAGGGCTTAGTCAACGCAAACAGGCGTGTACTCTCCGTAAACCCAGACCGGGCTCCGCGGTTCCCTCGCTACCCTGACGGTCTGCGCGGCAGCCGCAACCAGGTCCCCGTGACAGCTGTGGTCACACTCCAGCAGCCCTCCACCAAGGGCTCCTCAGGAGGCAGCAGCTTTTGGAAGGTTCTGTGCCTCTGCGAACACACGCCTGAGCGGGCCGCACAGAGGGAGGCTGCCTGGAAGCCGCCCTGGCTTTCCACCAAGCGACTGAATTCCCAGGCCTTCCCTCGCCCTCCTAGGAGCTGATGGCCCCCCTTGGCACCAGGTCGTCCCGCTGCAAGGTCACAGACCCTCAGCTGACAAGGCCTCGGGAGAGCGCGGCTTCTGGAGCGCGTGGCGCAGCTTCCCCAGCTCACGCAGGCGAGGCCCCCGCCGGGCAGACCCCTCTGGTCTGCGGCATGATCCCACTGGGGTCCTGAGAACACACAACCCGGAAACCCTGCCCTGGCGGGGCCTGTCGTCTCGGGCGGCCCCTGCCCGCCCTGGGCCCCGCTGCCGAGTGCGGAGAGAGCGGAGAGGTGCAGGGCTGCAGCGTCCGCGCTGTGCTCGGAGGGCGGCTTCCTTTCCCCCCGGCCCACTCCTGCTCCTCCTCAAGCTATGGCTCCTCACGGAGTCAAGAACTGCGCGCGTGTGCGAGCGCAAGCTCAGATGCTGTTTCCCAGGTTCTAGCCATGTTGGGTTGTTAAGACAGGGCCTCTCTGTGTCCTGGAACCCACTGAGGAGGCGAGGCTGGCCAAGGAGGCCCTGGGCTCTGCCAGTCACCGCCCCCAGCGCTGGGCTGCAAGTGCGCACGGCCATACCTTAAACCCATCAAACAAGCTGCTGCTCTAGGGATTGGACTGAGGTCTTGTGCCTTGCACTTTACTGAGTCACTTCCCTGGTCATGGTGGGCTGCTCTGTCATCTCTGTGCTCCTGGGAGCGCCCAACAGCCTTCTGGCTAGGAGATAAAACCCTCTAAAACCTACACAAAGCCATGGGCTTGAGCGTTCTGTCTAGAGGGGAGGCTCTGCGGGTGTGCGCGAGGGCGAGCAGCCGGCTGGCGCCCTGCGGCAGCTCCTTCGGGAGGTCTCAGCGCAGAAGAGGGAGGCTGGCCTGAGCAGGGGCCGCCGGGCCGCTCTGTGCCTGGGGGAGGGCCACGCTCCACACTAGACCCCGGAACGAAGGCGATCTACTGCCTTCTCAGTTAGGTGGTGGCGGGGTCCGCCACACGCTGAAGCTCACCCGAGGGGGTCACCTCTAAAGGCCAGAGGCCAGTCTTCACGGACGCCCTCCTAGAGACCCTCCAGAGCTGAAGCTGGAAGCCCCAGAGAGGAAAAGACTGATTCCAGCCACGCTTCTATTCTTGCAAGTAATTATCTTAAATACTTGATAGGATTTTTAAAATTTTGTTTGGGAATTAAGGAAAATGGAACCAGGGGACAGTCACCACCACACCGTATGGTGGCTCACGTTTTCCTGTCACTGTTCCCCACTGCCCGACATGTATGAGCCTCTACACATGCAGTTAAAACTTCCTTATCTGCGTTAAAGGTCATTTTCTCACTGGTAGAGAACGGCCGGCACCGCCTGAGGAAGCCCGTTCTGAGCCGGGGCTGGGTCCACTTGCGCCTTAGGGGCACCCGCAGGGTGCTTCCTGACTGAGGTAGCCTGGGCGCTGCTGTCGGTATTCACACAGCAGAGAGCCAGCACTCACAGTGGCGAGGGCCCAGAGCGGAACTTCCCGGACTCCGCTTTCGGCACTCAGGGTGCTCCGGGACACACTGACTCCCAGGGCTGCTTCTGAGTAAGAGCCCGGGATCTAGAGACGCTAAGGTCGGTCTTTCCCACAGCTGAGATACACAGGTTACACTCACATCCCTGGGGATACGGACTGTCACCTCCCGTCAGTGTCTGCACTAGCTCAGCGGACAGACAGGAGGGACTGGGCCCTGCAGTGCAGAGCCCGAGTCCTCCCGGCGTCCACCGCTTCTCTCTGCGCCCTGCACTCCACGTGGAAGGTTCAATCCCACTCCCCCAACAACGGGGCATTGGGTGGGTAACGCTGTGACGTGCTCTGCAGAGGCTGACACCCTCTAAGATGTCCGCCCTCACGCCCCGGTAACTCAAAGAACGCCTCAAAGCGAACGGGCGCCTGACGACACAGGAGCGCTGGCGCCCTGCTTCCACTCCCTGTGGCCCTCCATTTTTATCAGCGTTAAGCCTCCTGCCTTCTACTTTATAAACCACTCTAGGTTTGGGGTTTAGCCACGAGATAAATCTAAAAAGGCAATTTCCAGACTGCAGCTTTGTTTCTCTTTAAAGGATGACACTGTAGGTGCCGAAGAGACGGCAACTCTCCTGCAGGCTCCGGCCTGGACGCCCTGCTCTGCGCCCTGTTCTGGGAACGTGGCGGGGAAATGAAACTGAAATCTAAGGCTAACATCTTGCTAAAATTTTGTTTTTCCTGAAATAGCATGAAGATCAGAGAGCTACATCCTTTAAGCACCAGGAAACGAATCCACTTCTGAGTGGACTGAAAATGGCAACAGCAAACACCACACGCCACATTCCTTCTGTGCTACCACGTAAATGCGTGTTTTTCCGAGAACAGCCAACAACTGCTGCCTGCCTGAAAAGGCCATCCAGATGTGGGGCAACGGGCACACGAGCTGGCTCCTCTGGGCACTAATGACGTCCCACCTGGACGCCTGGAGAACCGCACCAAGACCATGGCGGAACTAGCATGAGCACAAGGTAGAGACAGAAGCAGAGACAAGATTCCCACCAGACCTGACTGACCTGTTTCCACTTCTCACTAGGGGAGGAAGGAAGGAAAGTGCTCAAACTGCTGGCGCCCAGGCAACAGGAAGGGAGCGGTAGACTGGACCCCAGGTGGGCACGGTCTGCTTAGGCTTTTCCGTCTAGCACACAAGTGTGTTCAGACTGGCTGGCGACCTCAACAATGGCACCACCCCTTTCTCTAGGCCACTGTAGCAACCCAGCATGCACGAGGCAGAGCATTTTACAAAGGTGCCACCACATGGACACACGCCACTATCAAAACAAAAGTGGCGACTTCTTCCCAACGCTGAAGCAGCTGTTAGAGGAGCTGCCATGTGAAGGTGTCTCAGAAATATCGAAGAGAACAAGTGTTTGCTAAGTAGCATCTCACAGCAAGGTCCACGCGTTAAACAGACTCCACAGTGTCCACGTACCTCCCCAGAGCAACCGGCACTGGGCCCCACTCCAGCACGCGGTGGGTAAGCTATCCTTCAGGCCTCTATGTAAATGCATGAACAGAGAGCAGGAAATGGCACCTTTTGGTTCTTTCTAGAACAACTGCTTTAGTCACAAATAGATACATATTGTTTTATTTTATGTTCTAACAGTAGGAAGGAGGCCAAATAAAAATTCCAAATAACCTTTAATCTACAGAACTAAAAATGAGGCATTAACACACTGTTTTAGAAGGACCTTCAAAATCCCAAGAACCAGTGTCTTCCACCAGACTGCTGGCGGAGTGATTTATTTAAAGGTAACTTTCTAAACGTGCCTCAGGGAGCACTGCCCTCCCTCAGCAGGATGGGGAGGCCTGGCTCTAAGCGTCAGCACTGTCTTCCACATGTCAACACTTCTGAGCTATCTGCACACAGCTGCTCAGGCAGTACCCAGCCCTTTTCCTGATTGCAGCTTTGGATGGTCCAACCAGGCTGTTCATTTGGTGGACTCTGCCCCTGACAGCAGCTCAGCATGACACTATCAATTTCAAGGGCTGTGTGGAGAAAGATCACCCCAAATTTCCCCTGGAGATTCTCTCCAGAAAACCGTGTGCTGGAATGATTTCTATGGTGATACAGAACTGATATACTAGCCAAACACTGGAGAGCAGGGGTCAGCCCTTGTCAGGCCGCACTACAGTGGAAACAGGCTTTGATGGGAACGGAAGGACTGCTCTGAGCTCCGAGCCACAGCTCTAAACACCTGGGTGCAGCCTCTGGGCAGAAAGGAGGATGCAGGTCGGGAAATGTGAGCTGTGCCTCACAGGAGTCCTGCTCAGAGCACTCAGCCTCACACGAGAGCTCTTCGTAGTCAGCACAGGAAGGGGTCACCAGACCACGGCAGACCACCGTTCATTCACACACTGAGGTCTGCGCGTAGCTCATCTTAAAGAGAGACAAACTGATCCTAAACACAAATGGACAATTTGTCCCTGTCCAGGCTGACAGTGCTCCCCGTCGGCCCGTGGTGTGCTCACGAACCGCACCAGATACGGTAAGGCAACTTCCCAGTGTCCACAGCCTCCTGAAGGCACTTGGGGATCTGTCTCTTTGTAAGGAATGACACACTGAAAGCAGTATTTTCATCACCTCACACTTTTCAGGTACAGGAACAAAGAGCAATGAGACACATAAGAAACTTTTAGTTTCTGTTGGTCGTGAGCCACGGAGCACTGGGGATGTGTTGTGCTCCTGGGGACCCTAAATGCAGATTCCGTATGCTGCACCCACAAACAACACGCATCCCTGCTCACCAGGACGGTGTGCTGAACGCAGCCCTTTCTTGACCCACTTACGGGAGGGAAGGCCGCAGCCGCCTCCCGGGACAGCGAAGATCAACAACAGTAGCTGCTTAGCTTTGTATACCTTGCACTGCTAGGAGCTGCTCCTCTGTGGTCCAACGGGCATTAATTTTCTGATTTGACTACAAAATTAAAAAGAAGTTTCCTAATGAGGATATGAAGACATACATTTTTCCAACTTGCTTTTTAAAAACTTTTCACCAAATCATAGACATGAGACTAATATGCTGCCTCATGGAGGTTTCATTTTCAGAAGGATTACATACATCTCGAGTTACCTTTTATCCACACACAAAAATAAGGAAAGGAAAACGCTCCCTCTTGATCACTGAACAACACTGACATTTCGCTCATTTCCCAGTTAGTGTCCTATTACACACACTGCAGACACTGGTTTTCAACAGTAAGAGATCATTTCCTTCTCTCTTTTTTTCTCGAAACAGGGCTTCTCTGTGTAGCCTTGGCTGTCCTGGACCCTGTAGACCAGGCTGGCCTTGAACTCCCAGGACTCCACCTGCCTCCCAGGCTCTGGGATTACAGGTGTGCGCCACCAGCCCAGGCTGTGCTGGCTTCTTTAGAGAGGGAGGGTCTGTGACTGATATTTCTTCACTTCACATTAAATAAAACCTATGCTTTTACTCTCCTACAACAGTTGTACAAATTAGACTGAAATGGAGGATAAGCCTAAGTCCTAAAGCACTTCTTTAAATTTCTAAAGCAGAAAATGATCTACCGATAAGACATCCCCCCCCCCATCACAGGACTTGCCAATGTTTCTTCCAAAGTCACTGTTAAAAATCCTACAGTAATCAACACCTAACCAAACTTCGGGAGTTCAGTTAGGGTCTAAAGCAGTAGAGGGCGAGAGAAGCTGGTGTGCCAGGTCACAGATGGCCACAGGGATGCTGCCATGGTGCCTGGACCTACTGGGCGAGCAGCAGGCAGTGTCCCTTGAGAAGGAACATCAGCTCTCAGCTCTGGGCACAGAGCTTTACACCTCCTTATGAACAAGCATTCAGAAGGAAGAAACAACCTCAGAGTCAGATACAGAATCAAGAAAGGATGAAAGGAAGACGCTTAAAAAGATCCAGAGCAAGGAAGAAAAAAATCAGAAACAGACAAGACTGAATTCTAGGAGCTAAGAGGGACAAGTGGGCAGTGGGCAGAGAAGACCCTGCAAGAACGCTGGGGGCAGGGGGAGGAGGCAGAGCACACAGCACAAGTAAGAGCTCCTTAGCTGGG
Organism: Meriones unguiculatus; assembly: GCF_030254825.1. Lineage (NCBI taxonomy): Eukaryota > Metazoa > Chordata > Mammalia > Rodentia > Muridae > Meriones > Meriones unguiculatus. Next base: position 110,485,573 of record NC_083359.1, read on the forward strand.
CCTGGGGTCGCAGGGCTGGAATGCCAGCTGTTTGGGAGGCTGTGGCAGGAGCTCACGTTCCAGACCAATGTTCACGACTAGCCTAGGCAACTTAGCCAGGCCTGTCTCAAAATGAAACACACAAAGAAAGCCAGGGACAGAGAAGGTCCTCGTCCCCACCACCTCCCTCAGTGAAAAGGAATCAACAGAGCACCCAGAGCTCAAGCGGGTTCTCCGAAGGACAGCAACAGGGCAGACCCTGAACTGGTACCCAAGGGTGTTCACGGCCAGTTCCTGGAATCAGCACTGGAACCATTTAAAATGGATCCAAATACTTCAGAGCAAATGGTGGAAAAATAAAGGGCCTATGGTAGTGTAATGATTTAGAAAACAGGAGCTTTGTAAACTGGCCCGTTCTTTGTACGAAGTTTCATCGACGATCTCATGTATGTGACACGTGTCTATGCCGTGCACACGTGGCTGTGTGGCGGTCTGGCCTGGGGAGCTGGCTCTCCGTCTACCTTTGTGTGGGTCCCAGGGATCAAGCTCAGGTCGTCAGGCCCAGGCCGTTCCTTCAGCAGATGAGCCCTCCTGAGGGCCTGGCCATCTGTGGGCAGTTAGTGGTCGGGTCACCTGCCTTCACTCCACTGGTGGCACTTTCTCTTGACTACAGGATGGAATGGTTGTGAAAATCATGTGATTTTCAAACATGGGACTTTGTTCTCTGAAGGCTTCAAAACTTTGCTCAAGACTTTAACTCTTTTTTTTTTGCTCAAATCATTCTTTTTGAAGGGGTAGGCTGTTTTTTTTTTTTCTTTTTCTTTTTCCAACTGTTGCTTCAGCTGTCAACAATCTTATACAGACAACAGAAGCTATTCTCTTGCGCAGACATCATCCAGTTTCAACTGGGCACTCTAGAGTTCCACTTGCTTTGTGCTGTATTTGCACTTCCGCAGCGCTGGTGGTCTGGACAGACAGCAGCTGGGGTTCACAGGAGAGTGAGCACATCCTTGCTGGCCGGCCTCTCCTGCTGAGTTTCCGTCCTGGGACTCTCCCAGGCAAATGGCGACACCTCACAAATTGCTCCGAGGATGAACTTTAACTAAAAATGGAGACAGTGCCTGAGACAATGAAAGCTGACTGACTTGAGGGAAAAACGTCCTGAAAAGGGAACAAAAATGAAACAGAAATACTATAAAAATGCACTTTCATCCAAACCTTCGAAGCGCCTGAAAGGCGCAGTGCACACAGAGGACCCTGAGGTCTGAGCGGGGAAGGGCCGTGCTCTCCCAGCACTCTGCAAGATCTGGATTAAAGCAGAAGAAAGGCGGCAAGATCAACAAGGCCGGCCAGCCTTGCACTGAGCTAATGAGCTGTGTCAAAGGCTGAGGGGGTAAGACACGCAGCGGGGTGTGATTTAGCCAGAACACAGCTCTGAGGCCCGGAGAAGGCAGAAGTCAAGAGAGGCTCGCCTGGGAGCCGGCGAAGGTGAGGCGAGGATGAGGGTCACCTGGGCCACACTAGCAACAAGGCCCTGGGACATTCAGGGAGAGCGCAGGCTCCGTGCAGACAAAACACGATGTCCACGCATCTGAGCACTCTGCAGGGCTGAGGCGCTTTCATCACACAGAGCCACTCATGGGTTCCTGAGGCGTGCGCCTCTCGGAAGCTGTGCTATTCCTCACAGAGGCAGCCGCGCAGAGCGCTCTCACCACCCAGAGCACTGCATCGGAACACCAGGGCGTGAGCTAACTCAGAACGGCTGCTGAACGGATGTGGAGCAGTGTGGGGAAAAGCCAACCGAACATACGAATGGCTCCCAGGGCACACAGGAGCTGTGTGAGAGCTAGAGTGGCTGAAGGAATGGGACTTGGTTTCCAGGCCACGGCTGTTCACCCTGGGCGTATCCCCAGCGACACACTTGGAAAGAATGGTAAGCACTGCTGTGGGCGGCCCGCACTCACGCCTGCTACCACTTCCTTAATGCTGAACAACATCCATTTTAATGTAGCTATGATGCAGCTTTAGTACTATGAAGGTATGAGATTATGAACATCTAGGAGAAGAAGAGAAACATGAGTTTTGACTAAGAATTTAGACCATGCCTCTCTCTCTATTTGTGTGAAAACTGCTGCTGAGGGGACAAAGAGAGCGGAGCACCTCAACAGTTAAGGAGAAGGACAAGGAGTAAGCTTCTAATCTAGAGCTTTGGGAATGGGCCAGGGAGCCCAGAGTTTCACGTTGCAGGGTTCAGTCTTCAGTGACAAGTTAATGGCCTATGGATGGTAGCTCCAGCAGGAGACTGCAGGAACGAGATGCTGAAAATTGACAGGATTAAATACGTTAGACAAAATGGAGACAGGGAAGGGAGACTGAAGAGAAATAGAACAAGGTATTTTAAACATACAGGAGTTTTAAGTTACTGATTTTAAGTTCTCACAAACCCCAGAAACTTTGAGGAAGGACAACCAGAATGACTTGTGGTCAAAGCTGCAGCTGTCTCAGCAAGCCCTAATCTGAACACCCTTGCTTAGGAAGTAGCTGTTGAAAAGAAGACACTAAAAGCAGCAACGTAGGCAGGCGGCCTCAGTGCACTCCCTGCCTCCTCCCTGCTAAACAGTTTCTCTTCACCTGCTTCTCCATTTTGTCAGTGGTACATTCATATTATTTCTCAAGAGCTGAAAAAGTTACCAAGTTAAATTTTCTGCTCAAGGACGGGCACCTGAGTATCCATCACAAAGGCTGCAAGCAAACACAGAGGTAGAGAACCCCAGTGTTACCCCTTCCCAATTACTGCTGTTCGTCCTTCCCAGACCGTGGACTTGGCTGCCTCCACTGTCAGCCGAAACCACACCCCTCCTCCCAACACAGCTTCTCCCAGGACACAGGCGTCCGAACTCTACTCTCGTGCTGTTGTTCCTATGGCTGACCTTTCTATCTCACGAGACGCTCTTCGCGTGCTCAGCGTCAGCACGAGGACGCTCGCCTGTCAGTCTAGGACACCACTTCCTCGGCTCCCCGCTACAGCGAAGAAGCTGCTACAGCGAAGAAGCTGTGGGGCTTTCCCCTCGTTCCTAACTTAAAGGACACTTCTTCCAGCTCTCATGCAAACATCCCCCGGCTCCCGCCGAGCACTCTCTACGGCACCCCTGGCCACACTGCTCATGCTCTTCGGTGGCCTCGCTCGGCAGGCAGGACTCTTGAGGAAAGCGGTGTTTCGCATTCCACCGAGTCTCAGTGTCAGCTCGCCTGCTGGGTGGCTTTGAGCCTCTCCTTTTGAGTGTCCGCTCCACTCTGCACCGCGGCTGCCCTCTTCTCTCTGCCGGGAACGCGCTCTTAGCCCCGTGTCTGTGCATCACTCCCACTGCGTCCTCACAAGCCAGATGATGGGGAAAGGCCACCTTATCTTTGTGCCCCCCCACAATGTCTACACTGACTCCACGAAACAGGTGACTAATCAGTAGCTGTGGACATGACAGTGCTTTCTGCATCAAATGTTACTCTAGATGAAAACGAAAACTTAAAACCAAACAAATACGTAAAGCTCCTTCATGATGGTGCGCACTGCACTCAGTGACGCAGCTACTGCCAAGGTTAGTGACAGAGAAGGACCGTCCTTCGAGGTCTTCCACGGGACATGACCAGCATTCAGAGTCTGTCTGCTAGCTGCCTGCCCTGACCGCAACCGCAGGATAACACAAACATGCTCATGAGGTGTCATATGAGACCCCTAAATCACCAAGCGACATCTCCCCTTCACTGGGCCCATTCTCGAGGCTAAGACTTTGGTGACTTCAGTTTGCTCACTGCCCTTACATCAAAAGACACAATAAATACCTGAAGACTTCTATGCCAGCAGCTGCCTGAGAATGCTAGTCTACCAAACAATTTGCTCTTCTCTGACACGGGCTGGACGTTTATGGACGCGGGATGCGCCCCGAGCCCTGCTCACCTCCGAGCAGCACCTGCTTCAGCTGCCTGTCTGTGCGGAGCAGACGGAGCGGAGCTCACGCTGCTGCTCACAGCACTGGCCCATCTTGGTGCCCAGTGATGAACGAGGCTGCCCCAGAATGCTATGAAAGCCTTAGGCCATAATGAACTCTTCCGTGAAGACTTGTAAAACTATTTGGGCATTTGTGTGTGTATGTGTGTGTAAGAAACTGTTGATTATAAATTATTCAGCCTCCCCCCACCCCGGAAATTTTAGTAGAAAAGCTCCTAGAAATACTCTTATTTCATTTACATTTTCAAACTTTTTTTTGTTTTCAAGTTTTACGCGTGTGTACATTTCACCTGCATGTACATCGTGTGCTAATTGCCTGGTGCCTGTGGTGCACCTGATCCTCTGGAGCTATGGGTGGTAGCCAGCATCATGCACGTGCTAGGGACCAAAGCCAGGTTCTCCGGGGGAACGGCCAGTGCTCTAACTGCTGAGCCACCTCTACATTTCCTAATTTTTAGCATAAACCTTCTTCCTAGTGGTTCATACTCTAAGAGCATTTGCTTGTTTATTAGTGTAGGGCCTGTGTGTGGCCTGCTGGTGTGCAGAGGTCAGAGGATAACTCTCAGGAATCCGTTCTCTTTCCCTCACGTGGATCTTGGGGATCAAGCCATGGCTGCCAGCATTGAGCCAGGCGATTATGACACCCTTCCACCACAGCCCGCCAAGTTCTTTTTGAGACAGGATTTCTCTGTGTCGCCCTGGCTGTCCCTCTGTCCTCTGAATCCTAAGTGCTGATATTAAAGGCGGGCACTCATGCCTGGACCCAACCATGCTTTTAAATCCTGCTGCACTCATATAATTTTTAAATTATGAAATGTCAGTATTTAAAAAATTTGGTTTATATATACTCACTATATGACTAAATACAAAATTAAAATAATCACTCCAAAATTTAAAGTTTCCCTTTGCAATAAAAATAGGAAAATAAAATGCTTTATATTACAACTCCCTTAGTTCAATGTCATGACAGGATTTTACCTCTGGGGCCTGAAATGAGACCTCTTTCTGACCTGTGCACACTGATGGATGACTTTTTCACTGCCATCCGTAACCCAGTCTTACCGTGGAGAGCACTGTTTCTGCATTGCTCCTGTGCTGTGCCGTTCCCCACCTCCCCCTGATCCATCTGTAGCTATCTGGTCAGACGTAGGAGGCACAGAAAGGCCCACAGGAACACATACAACTGTCTGATCTCTGTATACACAGAAAGGCCAAGTCACAATATCAACTGTAACTTGGGAGTCTTTAAAAAAGAATCAAAGATCTTACAGCAGAAACTTTTGTAAAAAGACTTGATTGTATTTTAGGGGTTTTAACTTCTCGTGTAATTAACTATGAACACAGAAACAAAACACAAATGGGTACTATATATTCTTATATATGCGATTCTGTATTTTCAGGCAGAGTGTAAAAAAATGCATACAGAAAAATCCTCATTGAAATTTAAGACAAAAACAAGTATCTTAAAATATGATTTTGTGTAAGAAAAACCCCTCGTCATTTATTCTTTCAGTGTTACCAATTTACACTGGCAGAAAAGGGCTTTGAATAAACACTTCTTGTGCCCAGGCGTCCATCAGCCTTCCGTGAACTGCGCTATGCTTGCTCTTACTGCACTTTTCCTAAGGACTTGCTGAGGGCAGGGGCAAATGACTTCATTTAAATACAAAAAGATCAGACTCAAAAGAACAACTATGTGAATGAAAAATTAGGCATGATAAATTGACCCGTTGGGAAATCTTCAAAAGGGACCAGAATAAAACCTGAGCACTGGGTACCTCAAAAGAACAGGTGCTTAACCACAACTATTTCAGCATCATACCTCGGGAGGTTTGAACTCTTCAATTCCACCTTCCATTTTCTGCTTAAGCGCACTGTTCACTTGCTTAGCATTCTGAACCTTCACAAAAGAACAGAACACGGGTCAGAGCATGCACTCGGTAAGGCTTGGTGAGCACATATGAGGGAAGAGGACGTACGCCTGAGGGTTAGCTCAGAAGAACAGACACGTGCTGCCGTTCAGTTAGCACACACCTGGACAGGCTGAGAATAACACAGATCCTTTCTGCGGGGTCGGGTGGCAGTGTGGCGTGCTGACCGGGGCTTCGGTCCTGGCAGGCAAGCTTTCCCCTGAGCTGCACCCCAGCCTAAGTCCCACTTTACACTCATTTAACAGTGCTGTTTATAACCACAGGCAGCTGGCATGAACAAGGAGTAAGCTCTGTCACCATTTCCCATCACCATCATGTTCCTACCAAATGGCAAATGTTTCTGTAATAATAATGATAACAGTGACTAGTATTTGCTAGGTATAAAACATTGTTTTTGATACATTAAAAAAGACTCAATTCTCACAAGCTTTCTGTGTGCCAAATACAATTAGTTCTGTAAAATACAGCATAAATATTCTTAAAAGTGATGATATAAAATCTGCAATTAACAAAAACCTGCATCTTTTGGGGAAAGTATACTCACTGGGTAGAACACTTAAAACTTTCCATGACAAACACGAAAAGACAGGATCTAAAAAAATGGGAGCACAACTTCATATACCCTTCAATGGTTACAGAATGTATAACTGCTACAATGAAGATGGCACTTGACCTTTTAAAGATATTCAGGCTGGTAAAGAGGACGTCAACCTGGCTGCAGTTGGCAGCTGATGTGTGTGGTTCTCCACACACTGTGAACTGACATAGCTCCTACACACCAAAGGTGTGCGAATGTGTTCAGTCAACTAGGTGCAGGTTCTCACTGACAAAACCATATGTTGGCCAACACAAAATTCATATTATGCTCAAGTTTCCCAGTCCATCAAATGCACTAAGACAAACATGTTTTCAAACAGGAGCTGAAGCAGGCCTGACTGTTTTCATTAGAACCATACATAGAAAATTAAATATAAGGCACACAGAGGATAAGAAACCTTTCAAGGTCCTGCATTTAAGTGGTACAATCTAAACGTAACCAAATTTCAAACTATTACTCTGTGAGCTACAGTTCCAGCCCTGTGCACTGGCTTATTCACTCCCAGATGACACAGAAGCCGAGCGAGAGATGGTGAAAAGCCTTGGAGCGAAGACAAGCTGTGCTCAAAGTCAGAGTCACTGACTCAGCTTCCAAGGCTTGCAAACAGTATGGTTATCATTCCTTGCTGAAGCCTAGTGAGCTGCAGATCTGTTTAGACTGAATGCTGCGTAACAACGCTGGCTGGAGATGCTGCTTAGGAGCAGAGCACCACAGCTGTGGGGTCGAGCCTGCACCCCAAACAAACACCCCCAAAAGACCTCCACAGGCTGCAACTCCGAGAAAAGCGCACCTGCAAACTACAAAAGCAGAGGAGCAAATGGCAGAAATCAGGAAAGGCACCGCTTGAAGGAAGTACCTGGCGCTTTAGAGAGATCAGCTCCATGTCCAGTTGCCTCAGGATGGTGTTGGCTGCGTTGGGACTACAGGAAACAGCCACCACGTCCTCCTGGGTCAGATACATGCCCTTGGGAGGCCGGCACTTGGCGCGCGGGGAGTGGTGCCGGTGCTGCAGGCTCTGGTGCTCCCTCCTGCCCAGGCCGATCTTGCTGGTCTGCACAGGCTGCTCGGCAGTACCCTACGAGGACAGAGTGAGAAGAGCGAGGCCGTCTCCCACCAACGCCTGCAGAGCAGACAGGCTACCACAAACAGAAAGACCTTCTGCACTGCAAAATACTCCCGAGCAGACATAGGTCGGGGTGTGACAGCATGATAAAATGTATGTGTGATTAATACGGTAAAATGTTTAGTTTCTAGGTCCTGAGACTATGAAAAAAAAGTAAGTCACACTGTAAATTCTTCCCATCAGCTTATGGAAGGAAGAGCCCCAAACAACAAAGGCCACACATAACGTCCCACAAAGAACACCAACAACGGCCACTCGGCACTTACACGCCACATGTTTGCAGCTTGTGAAAAGAGAAAGGGGGTTGGGGTTTTTGTTTTTTTCAAGACAGGGTTTCTCTGGGTAGCCCTGGCTGTCCTGGAACTCACAGATCCTCCCACCTCTGCCTCCTGAGTTCATGGGCCATGGTGGCTGGCAAGAGGAAGGTTTTATTTCCCTTGGAGTTTCAGAACACTGTATACCTACAGAGGTTAGCCTGGACACAGGTGGCTTGACTTTCGTGGTATAGCTTCTGTGAGACCTGACACATTTGACCTTGGTTCTTTAGAGGGTGGAGTGGGATCCCTAGAACCGCACAGTCAGGCATAAGCCACCACACAGCCTAACATTCATGGCAGCTACGGCTGATCTCATGTTCAGAGACGCCTCCTAAATCCTCGACTCGAAGGTTTTTCAAGCTGGCAGCGAAGGGAGGCCTTTTCTCCGAAGCCTAGAGCCAGGAGGAAGAGTTCAGGATGAGCAGCTGGGCGAGAGGGAGCAAGGCCTGAAGGCCCAGGCTTCTGTTGGGGCACAGAGGGCACGAGAGACAAGGGCAGAATGCGGGAAGGTGCATTCATCACCATGTAAGCAGGAAAACAGACCCGCTCACTCTGCCACAGGAAAGGGCCAGAAGCAGCCATGCCAGCGTCAGTCTGAAGAAAAGAAACCCTGAAGAGTCTCACCTGAAAACCCCCAGAGGCCGGCCCTGTACAGGGTTACCCCAGGGGCCGGCCCCACGCAGTTTATGCCCTAAACTTATATGATCTTTGCAGCTTGAAAAGTCCCCAATTTTAGTGGCTTAGAAGCAAATACAGAAGCTGCTTAGAAGAACACACTCCAGCCTCAGACGTCTCGCAGATAAGTACGAACTGGAAAAGGACACTCTTCAGGAAAGAGGGAGTCTGCACAAAGAGAGGACCAAGCCAAGTAAGAACTGTGACTAAATAATCAATACATTTATATATAAATTAAAAAACACTGAATTCAAGTTTGAATAAGCTAAAAAAACAAAAACAAGACAGGATGTGACCAAAACTATGGGTAAAAACACAAATCACAAATCAGTAGGGGTTAGAGCCAAAGCATGTAATGGGAAAGCCACTGAAAATACCAGCACTAGAGTAACCTAAATATAGAAGGTAAAATCTCCTGGGTACACCAGAATAAAAATGCGGGAATAGCCAGCTCAAAATAGCAGACAGTAAAATAATAAAGTAGATCACAAAGGAAAAAAGCCATAATATCAGAAAAGGCAAACAGACAGCAAAAATAAGTAAAATAGAGGGCTGGGGGATCGGCTCAGGCAGGAAAGAGTTTGCTGTGCAGAGCGGGGGGACCTGGGTGGCAAACCCCGGTCTCCTCACAAAAGCCTGGGCCATGTCCATGACCCCCTCACAAAAGCCTGGGCCGTGTCCATGACCCCCTCACAAAAGCCTGGGCCGTGTCCATGACCCCCTCACAAAAGCCTGGGCCGTGCCCATGACCCCAGAGAGACAGGAATCCCGGCAGCTCACTGGCCAGACAATCCAGTTAGAGCAGTGAGCACAGTGAGAGACCCCGCTTCAAAGAGAGAGAGAGAGAGAGAGAAAGAGACAGACACAGAGAGGGAGAAAAGGAGGGAAGGAGAGAGAGAGAGACAGACAGAGAGAGAGAGAAAAGGAGGGAAGGAGAGAGAGAGATAGATACAGAGAGAGAGGAAAAAAGAGGGAAGGAGAGAGAGAGATAAACACAGAGAGAGAGGAAAGGAGGGAAGGAGAGAAAGAGAGAAAGAGAGAGTAAAAAGGAGGGAAGGAGAGAGATAGAGAGAAAAAAGAGGGAAGGAGAGAGAGAGAAAAAGAGAAAGACATAGAGAGAGAAAAAGGAGGGAAGGAGAGAGAGAGAGAGAGAGAAAGAGAGAGAGAGAGAAACTGATAGAGGAAGACACCTGACTTCTGGCCTCTACTTTGGCGGTATGTATGAGTGCACTAGACACAGACAGACAGACAGACAGACAGACAGACATATCTGATTAAGCATTTTGGTCCAAGACGGCTGGAGTAAGACCAGCAGAAGAGAGAAAAACAGGAAGAAAGCAACTCCAGAGTGACACTCGGGCTTGAAGGGAAGGCTCAGTGGAGGACCCGGGTTCTGACAGCAGCACCAACCTGGGTGGCTCACAACTGCCCCTGACTCCAGCTTCAGGAGACCTCACGGCCTCCTGTGACCTCCACAGCTCCCTGCACTCAGAACACACATATTCAAACAAAGCCACACGTATATGTAAGTTTGCTGTTTCTTTCTTTTTGTTTGTTTGTTTGTTTTTTATCTAAAAAAAGTGAACTAGTGTTTATGGCTCAAGGAAGCAAAAGCAAAGCAGATGAAACTGAGGAATCTGAAAGTATCTGGCATTTGAAAAACCACTAAAATGTAGCAAATGGGAAAGTTAGAAAACATCACATTGACATAATGAGGGTTTTAAGTGTCATGAGTGGAGAAACGTCACAGGATGGTAAGGACTAGACAGGTCAGAGTTTGCAGTGACGGCTGCTGGGGAAACCACACACCGGGAAACTGAGGTTCAAGGCCAGCAGCCAGTCCACCATTCCAGTGCTGTGCTCACTGCGGCCCAGCTCACGGCCTCTGTGGCATTCTCAACGCCTCACAAATTCATGATCCTTACCTTATTAAACAGCACGTGTACCAGGTTAGCCTTTTCTCGTGGCTGTGCCTCCTCACCAACACAGTGAGGCAGCTGAACCCTTTCCTACGGCCTTCCCGAGCTGGCTTTCCGTGCGCCCTGCTCGGCACACATTTGCTGCCACTTTCTAATTCGCCATGAAGAGACTTCTGAGAAAAACCGGGGAGCAAAACTGGAAACCCTAAAATCTTACAACTCTTACCCTGTAGAGGTAGTCTCTTTCTTCAGTGCATTATGGACTAACAGTGCGGCAGGAGATAGCCCAAAACGGCCATTTATTGGCTGGCAGAGCTTTACACATCACAGTAGTTTCCAGACTTCAAATCCCACTGACACCTACTTCCTAAACCATTAAACAGAAGTCTTTCTTCTTTTCCCCAAAGATGAATTTTTAATTATGTGTGTGTGTGTGTGTGTGTTTGTGTGTGCATGTGGGTGCTGGTTTGTTTTTTAATTATTTGTGTGTGTTTGTGTGTGAGTGTGAGTGAGTGTGAGTGCCCACTGAGGACAGGGGTGTTGACTGCCTGGAGCTAGAGTTACAGGCAGGTAGACTAGGCCTCATGCTGGGAACGGAAGTCCCGTTCTCTGGGGGAGCAGTGCGTGCTCTTCACCACCAGGCCATCCCTCACTCTGCTCTGAGATAGGGTCTCAGTGTGTAAGTAGATCTACTCTCTAAGTAGATCAGGCTGGCCCCACACTCACAGAGATCCACCTGCCTCTGCAGCCCAAGCGCCAGGATTAAAGGTGCCACCACCCCAGGCTCAGGCTCTCTACCCCTGAGCATCACGACGTTGGTCTTTCTGAGCAGCCCTAGTGCAACAAGTACAAGTGTGGACCGTCACCTCTTTTTTGGCTTCTTTTTTTGGGTCATAGTCACTGTCGTTCCCGTCCATTGGGTGTGTTTCTTCCATATCGTCATCACTGAAAGACAAAAGATCAGTGGATCCTCCAGTGACCTCACTGCATGCGCCTGAGGGTTCTCACGGGGCAGAACAGCTGTAACCGGGACCCCACGTCCTCAGGCCAGTCATCCCTCGGGTTTACAGAACCATTCAAGCAACACTCCCCGCTCCGTAAGAGGGGGATGGCACGCACTCTGGTGTCACGCTGGGGGTGTGAGTTCTGTGTGTGGCATAGCCAGGCACCACAGCCACAGCAACGAAGCCTCAGAGAACGGAAAGGCCTTGCAGACACGTACCCGTGTGCATGGAGGGCTGGGGATGGCACCGAGGCCACACAGTGCCAGTGCCTTCCCCCGAGCCACACCGCATTCCCTCCTCCACACTCAACAGCCAGCACTGAGGGAAGCCGGAGCGTGGAAAGCTCCTCCACGCCCTGTGAGCACTCGGCTCCCCACCACAGACAGCACTACAGCAGCTTTTGATCGTACGAAAACACACAATCCAGTGAGAGCGCCCAACCGTGCGACACGGGTAAAGCACATGACCTACCTGTCGCCCTGATTGTGTCTGTTGGCGAGTTTACGAGCCTGGCGATCCATCAAACTTGTCCTTGAGCGAGTTTTTTTCCAAGAATAGTAATACTTTACAAGACTTGCAATTGTCTTATCTGGAAGCTTAAAAACAAATTCCTGTTACTGTTGGAAACTGGTGAGTAACATGTCATGGTGTGTGACATCAGGGCAGGAGGACGACGTCCGGACCCTCAGGCAGGACTGAGGAGAGCTGGACCGGCCACAGCTCCCACATCACTCACACTGCTGAGCCCACGCCACTGTTGGTCCCGGGGAGAGGAAAGTGTGATAACTGACTCAATGAGAGTGTCCCCCAAGGTTCCAGCATGGCCAGCACCTGCCTCCTTCCAGCGTTGCTTCCTCAAGTGACTCAACTCTGCTATCTCTAGTTGGGAGCAGTTGAAACACAAAGGAAATCAACAGACACCTCACAGACGCATGCAGTTGTCCTGAGTCTGGCCTCTTCCAGGTAGTAAAGAGCTACGCAGTCCTTAGCCGTGAGCTTTCAGATCCCTTCAGTTTTATATTTAGATCTTAGTACGTAATGCAGACAGATCGAAACCACTGAACAGTCTTAGGTGTTACAGTGGCTGCCGAGTGCACGAGTAAGATGTAAACTACATACCAAAATGTCCCCTTCAACTACCGAACTCACGCGCATGTACAAACACAGACATTTTCCTTGAGAAAACATAAAGCCACAAACCACCAACAACCCCAGGAAAACCCAGACAACACCAACACGACACACAGGACACGGACAACATGACACACAGGACACGGACAACGCTGACACGACATAGGACACGGACAACATGGCACACAGGACACGGACAACATGACACACAGGTTGAAGACAGACACCACACAGGCTTAAGATGGACTTTCATCTTGGGGTTACGCCAGTCTTGACACTAACTCCACCTCACGAGCACCGTGTTACTTAGTACGGGGCAGCACTGCTCTTTAGTTAGTTTGTCCTGTTCCAAGGAGTCAGCTCTGGACAGATGCACACACAAGAAACGCTAACTGGCGTCAGTAGGCTGTTCATGTATGTGTGTATGTGCGTGCACACACACGTAAATGCAACAACAACAGTGGCAGTGGCCGTGAATTTGAAAAGGAGGTGAGGAAGGACCATGGAGGAGTTATGGGGGAGGCGGAAGAATGATGTAGAATTGGGCTCATGTATCTCTCAAAAACTTAAGTTAGTAAAAGGACTTTTACATGCAAAATGAAAGAAAATAAAAAATAAAGTAAAATTATCATTCCCCCATTAAAAACAACCATTAAATTAATTTTAACTATTACTCACACATTTGAGATGAAAAGGAAATGCCACACACCTGTTATGCACAGGCAACTTGAAAATACTGTAGCAGACACACTCATTTCCAATCCTTAATATTACAGTTAAGTGAAAAGCATCTTCTACGTGGTAAGTAGGTGGTATCCGATCCTATCGTAAGATAATTAGCATAACGGTAATTCGTGGAGGACCAAAAGCATCCTACCATTTGCTGAATCCTGTGGAAGCTCTTCCCGTGGAAACTAAAGGCTTGTTCAAACAGGACCTTGTCTTCCACCGTCCACTCGTCCGGGAAGGGCGTGAAGTTGGGCAGGTCTGCGAGGGACTTCTCGATGTTGTGTTTATGCCAGAAGAGCATGCCCAGCGCCTGCGGGGAGAGGCCACGGGACTCCAGTGATTGACCCCCGCCACACGTGTCAGTGCCGCAGCGCGAGCCTGTGACCTAGCCTTACCAGAGCTCGGGCTGGGCCTTTACACGGGCAACCCCTGCTCATGTGCGCACCCCGGCTTGGAGGAGGGCTTGCGGGTCCAACGTCATTGGTTGTCGGGGAAAAGACTAACTCTAAGGCAGGTTTCGAGGACAAGATTTTACCCAGTTTATCAATTTGTCATTAGGTAAGGGAAACGGTCTCAAAGAAAGCTACTGGGTAAGTGACGGCAACCAAACGGAATGAAATTATCAGTTACAAAAAAGAGCCAGACAACCTCTGTTGGACTTAACAGAGAAACATCAAGATTTAACTTTTCAGAATTATATTATAGGCTAAATAATTCAATCGCTTCCACTGCACTTGTTCAATTTAATTATTTTATCACACATTCAATATTTGCATTTTAATAAAAACTGTGTATTTAATATTTGTTTACTTTGCTATTACCATAATGTATACATACATCTAACTATCAGAAGTAATCTAAATAGCTTCAGTGACTTGACTGAAAAGCCATTTCTAAAAATTTCACTCCTCCTCCCTCTACTGTAGTAGCAAGAGGCTTTATTATAAGGCAGTAAGCATTGCCTAATGAGTAAACTTTCATTCTAAAAAAAAAAAAGACACAGAATTTTTAGTGGTGAGCTTAAAATAAACTCCTGTACTCTGATAATAGAAATTCAACATAAACATAAAAATGAGCCAATATATACTCCTATTTTGAAAGATAACCTTTCTTAAAGATAACAAGGAAGGCACCCCTGGCGTGGGGGTGCACGCCTTTAATCACAGCACCGGGGGACAGAGGCAGGAGGATCTCTGTGAGGTTGAGGCTAGCAGTCTGCAGAGTGTGCTCTAGGACAGCCAGGAACACAGACAGACCCTGTCTGAAAAGAACAAAACGACAAAGAAGGCATACAAACAAAATGGGTAACAGGCATGATCCCAGCACTCGGGAGACAGAGGCAGGAGGATTGTCGCGAATTCCAGGCCAGCATGCGGGAGACAGAGGCAGGAGGATTGCCGCGAATTCCAGGCCAATGGGTTACACAGCAAGATACTGTCTCGAATTAAATAACCAAACAAGAACTAAAACCATAAACTAGGCCACCGATAACTTCAAAAATGCCCCCAAAGGTTAATTTGTTTCACTCTATAGACAAGCTAGTCAATTTAAAAAAGTTTACTTTCAGTTTAGCCCTGCACAGAGTGACCCAGTGACCCGCTCAGGCGGAGCTGCTCTCTCCCCTCTGACACAGGGTGAGACCCGCGGCTTACACATCTCTGAGGCAGGAAGTGGGGCCACACAGCTAGAGTCCCTGCTATGGGGACGGGGAGATCTGGCCTCTTTGTGGGAAAAAAGGGTGAAGCAACCAAAGAAGACAGTCTGAAACTGACCTCTGGCCTGCACACAGGTACATGCTCCAGCACACACACAAACATGCACACACATTTCTCCACATACCTGTTCAACATTGTAGCCGTGCTTCTCTTTTGCAATGGCGATATATTCATCCACTGTAACGGAACCGTGTTATTTCATTACTCTCACAAACTCCCAATTTCTCAGATCTAGTTTTTGGTTTTGTTTTTTTTAAACTTGGTAAAATAATTTACTATTCTGAGTAAAAAGAAAATCGCCAAGGCTACCATCCACAGAATGTTACTAAAGGACAAAGAATCAATGGCTCCCTACCAGTTCAGAACTTCACTTACCTACCTGCTAACCCCATGACCACACATGATATAACTACTACTAAATTAAGGGACATTACTCCAATTATCCTTGTATGCTGACAATCACCCATGTGGAAGCAGACAATGGAACCTAATTATACTGTAAAATCCTGAGATAATCCTTGATTTCCAATTACAGTTTTTAATAGAAATACCTGGCTGTGAAAGACCCTTTTTCCTATTTATAAACGGGGCCGACACCCACAATTCTGCAAGCTATCCCAGAGAATGGAACCCTGAGCATGCCTCAACATCCTTAATGTTCTTCTCAGTGCTTCTGCTTGCTTTATGGGGTGCAGGGCTCTATTTTCATTTAGCTTCCATGTGTAGCTAAAGGACTCAGAGAAGCAGCTTTAGCAATGAAGTAGCAATAGCTACTCTAAGGCCTCATTACCAAGTGTTCAGTTACATTCGGGATTCAATTTTACGTATTGTCCATAGTCACTCCTTTATCCCTTTCAAATTTATCACACAAATGTATATGTAATTGGTTCTTTAAACATATTTCTGAGAAGCAGAAATCTTAAGAATTCTGACCCTGGTATAGGTACTGTCTACCTGAAATTGCTTTTCTGTTCACACTTTGGTGGAATAATTTGAACTTTTGTACCTTAGTTTCCTTCTCTTAATTTATGCTAAAACAACACAGTCTCTCTTGATTATCATATGTTGCTTAGAAAGTACTTAAGTGACCACAGACCTAGAAAGATGCTGACTAAATATAACAAGAATATATCATAGACCTTTAGACAGCAAACTAAGACATCCCAATTGAGGAGATGTGGTCGCAGCCCTGACTGGGCCCTAGAACCTGACAGAAGCTTTAAGAAGACACAGGTACCACCTCTAAGATGTGGGTCAGAACAGACACCAGTAGAGAAGAGAAAGTTCCCTAAGAGATTCTACCACAACGTAGCCAGAGTTGGTCACAGCCTCAGGACAGCTCACATGGACATAACCCTAACGGAAGCATTACCTTTCTGCATTTGGTTTTCATGTTGCTAAAACCGCACCATTGTACAAGACAGTGAAATTCCACAGCACTCAAAGGCTTGTTTTATAAATGAAAAGCTCTGCATGTAATAATGAGCAAGTCTGGAAAAGGCAAACCTCTTAGGGTCTCAGTACAGCTTTCCTGTTGAGCACCTGCAGCACACAGGGCTCAGCGGCAGGGGAAGCCTCACCCTACTTTAGAGCTTTTGGGCAGGACTACCAGGTGTGTGGACATAGCACTCTGCAATCTTTTGATTACACCGAGCAGCATGCTTACGCTCTACGCACAGGATAGACAGAACACGGCTATTTTTCTCAAGACTAACTAAATCATAACAAGACATAAGTTCCTAAGATGCTAGGAAATACTTTTAAAGAAAAGCTCGTTTTATGTCTGCTGGGCCGGCCCTGCCGTGTAGCTGCTGAGGTTATTTGCAAGTTTGGGAGCTGAATGGAGGGGTGGGGTCTTGGTGCTGTTACCTGCGTGTTTCCTATCTGATGTGCCGGAAGGGATTCAGGTCCGCTACATCACACTGAAGTCTAAAGCCACAGCATGATTCAACGAGTGCATGGTCAAGGATCCAGGCCTCCGTCCGGAAAGGGAGAGCATGGCCGACCTGAGGGCTGCAGGCAGTGCTCTATCACCTTTCCTCTTTAAATGGTGGTGAGAGTGGCTCCCTGGAGCCTGAAGGCCTTTCTTCTACTGCTCCACAGGCGGAGGGAAGCCTGTGAGGTGGCTACACAGTAACCTCACCCCTGCTTGAGGATTTAAGCAGCAAAGCCATCAGGTCCTAGGGTTTGCATTCTTCATGGGCCTGACACAAACTGAAATGATCAAATTCAGTATCTTTCAAAGGGAAAAACATTCTAATATAACGGACGTTTCCATCAAGAAAGAAAACAAAGGTAATTCAGTTCTTAAGAGCATCTAAAAGACTAAAAGGAAAACGTAAACTGCCCTCTGAAGAGGCCGGTTCCCTGCGGATGTTTGCGCACTTACGTTTGGCGTCTGGGACGCTGTGGTGCGGGGACCACACAAGCATGCCTCCATGGTCCTTGTCCGCGCACTTGGCAGCACCTGAGGAAAAGCAATTATGTTGATCACGATAGCGCAAGCGTTTAACTTATACGCCAAGTAAGTACACACAAGAATTTTATTTGTTTTAGTACAAAACCTGCAAAGAAGACACAGGACAACAGAAAGGAAAGATTTACGTGAAGGACAGTAAATCGCCCATTTATAGAAATGAAGGAAACACAGTACCGTTCCTGCCACTACCTTCAGGACTTCCGGAAGCACACTCCTGTCTCCGGACGGGCTCATCAGACCGCTGTGACCTGACTGGTTCCTTACGAACACCTGCCTAATTAGTGCTTTGCTCTGTGCCCACGTGGGCCACCACTGCCGGGACTTAAAAATAGCAGTGTCTCCTTTCACGGCCTGCATTTTATCTTGTTCCCAAGTCTGGCCGCTTTCCTTTCAAAGGCATAAAAGTTAACATAGTGCTTCTTCATGCGATCTGGGTGAGTCTAGGAGAACACTAATTTCCTGTGTGTTTCTCATGTTATAACCTGTATCGTCCAAACTGTCAGGCTTTATTAACATAGGGTGAAAGTGAACTGGATGGATGAAAACCTCACAGCTGACCCAGGGCTACGGCAGGCCTGTGGGTATTTCAGTTACACTGGAGTCTTTTTCCGGCTTCTACCCAGTCCTTGGCTAAAAGCTAGTAAAAATTATGAACATATTAAGAACTGCTGCCTTGTTCTAAGCCAGCTGGTTTTCAGGAGGTAGATACCTGCTTCACACTAAGGTCAGAATTCCCACCTAGTCACCTATAATCCTAGGAGAATTCTGTGCTTAAACGGTGTTTATTAGAAGGTATTTGGAGTAGAAAACATTCCTTACAATTTCCACACAGATAAATTTAATATTATCCAACACCTAACTTTTGGAGAATCACTATGTATCACTAGTATATATGCTTAGGAAGAATTTTTAGTTGGAAGAATCAGACTAAGAAAATATGAGGCTGAAATTATTTTAAACCTGTGTTTTATGATCTGAAAAATTAAGGATGGTGAGCAGGTTATCTAAGTATTAGGAAAACCATAACTGTAAAAATATATTTAAAAGCAAAATATTTATATTTGTTATATCTTTAAGAAAAAAGCGACAAAGAGAGAAAATTCAAATCTTTACAAAAAATCTGAGCCAGAAGTTTATTAAAATGTATAGTCAACAAACATAAAGTGAGACATTCTTTTAAAATTGGTGTATATCTGCAATCCCATTGTTTGGGAGGCAGAGGCAGGAGGACTGTGAGTGCAAGGCCAGCCGGGGTTACAAAGAAACACTGTCCACTTCAGTATCAGCAGGGAGCGGAGGGCGAGGCAGAGCTCTCTGGAGTCTGAAGCAGGCTTGTGCAAAACTCATTCAGTGAAAATCTTCCAACCAAGCAAGTAAGCAGACAAAATGTCAAACAAACAAACAAACCAAAACCCCACACACTGTCAATATTAAGACATTTGGTTTTTGGTCATGGGCCGGGCAGGTAAAAAAGAACTTACGAAAGTCAAGTTACTCATGAAAATGAAACAATCTCCTCATCTAGGCCGGCCAGAAACGTTTTCTTAGAAAACCAAATATTTCTAGTGGATATCCTAACTTCAATTATTCATCATGCAACAGATTCTTTTTACACAATGAATTGTGACAATAAGATCATTAAAATCTCTTAATGGAGGATAACACAGCAAATAAAAGCTTCCATTAAGTCAATAGTGCTCCATGACAAATAAATGCACCTTCTTGCACCGCGTTCTTTAAGAACTTTTTTTTTCACATTAGTATATGTGTGTGGTTGAGTACAGATTATGTGTGCAAGTCAGAGGACAGCTCTGATGTGAGTCCTCGTGAGAGAACCCACATCTGGCAGCAGGCACCTCTCTCCAGCCCACGGACCTCATTCTTGAGTTACAGAAGCCTGATTGTCTCATTAGGTATCTGCTCCTAGAGAGGTGTTGTTTTTTTCTCTATTTAAAATGACAGGATTGTCCTCAAAATGTTCACTATTGTAATTAAGGTCCCACATAGACCACCAACTGCTCTTCCAGTGTGGGGTGATAAAGGTAGGTGGCCAACAGTGGAGAGCGCGCGCTTAATGGGGCGCTTCGCCATGTTCTTCCCCAATGACGGACCCCGACCTCTCCAACTACACCTCCCCTGCCGACCAGGCGCAGGAAATGATAATGTCTACAGGAACATTTGGTGTTCTGGTTAAGGGTGTAGATTACAGAGTCCAAACCCCCAGTCACAGCAAGCATGCCACCGTGAAGATGTCTTCTTGTGCCTCAGTTTCCCTCATCTATAATAACAGACATAAGTCTACACTCAGAGCTTTTCCAAATGAAACTGACAAGTTGATAATGTACACACACAGGACATCCAACCACTAAGACAGAGTGTAAGAAGGTTTCCACATAGGCGAGCTCGAAGTGCAAAACCAGCAATCTATAACTTTTAAAGACTCCCTTTGAGACATTAAAAACAAGGACCTTGATGAACAAATACACTAAATTAAAAGAATTTAGATCCTGAGATAAGATGCTCTAACACTTAAAAGCTATAAACCGGGTTCTAATTGTATTGGTATAGTACCTTCAAACAGGGAGAAAAGACTTTGTCATGACACAGGAGCATCAATGAATTGTGTGTGTGCACAAAGCATGTGGCAGCCAGAGGTCAACAGAGGGCGTCTTCTACCTCACTCCTGTATTTCTGTTCTTTTGAGACTGGGTCTCTCCATGTAGACCAGGTTGACCTCAAAATCACGAGGTCCACCTGCCTCTGCTGCTGTCAAAGGCAGGCGCCACCGCCCTGACTGTACTGCTTATTCTTTAGACAGGATCACTCACTGAACCTAGAAGCCACTGCTCCAGTCAGGCTGGCTGGCAGCGAGCCTCAGGAACTGTTTGCATCACCATGCCTGGCTTTTCTGTGGGTACCAAGAATCTGAACTGAGGTCCTTATGCTTTTAAAGGGGAGTTAGGACTGTATCTACCACGTACCTTCCCAGTCCCCTAAATCTCAAGGAATTCAGACTTTCAGTTTCCCACTTTCTTTCTCAATACAATCCTCCTGGAGACTGACCTGAGAGCCAAGCTACGCTGCAATCTCTCTGGGATCTGGGGTTTCACCTCCTCTGATCCACTGTAGTTGGAAAATACTAAATGGTCAAACCCAGAAATAAAGGATGTGTAAGTTCACACCGCACACCAGCCTGAGCAGCCCTGTGAACTGTCCCATGTCTCCACTCAGTCCCGCCAAGGGCCCCCGTGTCCTTGCAGAGGACTGCAGCGGGCATCTAGTCCTCATACCTGACGGCGAATGTCCTCATGCTGAACATGTTTCTCATCTTACAGGGACAGCATTTCATGACCTTTAAAACCTGCAGGGTTTCAAGCTCCTCACTGAAGCTCTCCTTCGTTGAGGAGACCACAACTGCGGCTTTAATCAATTATGCACTAACTGAAGCCAGAACTCACATCCACCATAACGGGCATCAGGACAAGCTGGACATACGAAAAGAAAAAGAAGCTGGACAGGCGGTCAATAATAAACGCAGGTTGTGCGTCTGTGCCGGGCGCACGTGCCCCTGGGAAGGCCAGGGGAAGACTCCAAGGACATCATGTCTTCCCGCCTCATTGCCTGGGACCCAGTTTCTCACAGCACGCGACGCTCATCACTATGGTTGGCCAGGGCGCCCGGGTGCCTGTCCCCACCTTCCGAGGCTGGAGTCACAGGCGTGTGCAGCAGGGTCTGGCTTTTATGTGCATGGTGGTGATCCACTCACGTCTTCCTGCCAGCGCAAAACGTGTCACCCAGCGGCTACCCCAGCCCCACAGAGCACTGTTAAATATGCAAGTCTATTATGGGGGATTCTGTGGGGAATGCGCACAAAAGGACTTCAACAACAAAACCCACGTAGTTTATAAAATGGATACCACCACGTTGATGTTTTTATAGAGATAAATTTAAAATAAAGAATATATTTTATTTTAAAATATTAATATTTTAATACACCAAAGATTACATTCTTTATCAATATTTAACTCAACAACAAATAAGAGATGTCAACTTTAAAATTTGTAACTCTTTGTCTCTTCAAAGTTCCTTTATGGGTTTGCAAGTCACTGTTTCATACAGATCTTTACTTAACAGCATCTCCTTTCATGAACACGAAAACAAGCCTAAAGGAGTCAGGTAACTAACTGTGCCAGAGAAACTTGAAGGCATTTGGTCACCAAGCAAAGCCACTCCTCAGGGGTCAGCACAATTAGGCAGCAAATATGGGAACTAGTGAGCAACTAATTTACAACTGATAACCTTCAGGACTAGTTAACAGCCAGTTTACAAGTGAGAGATAACAATCAGAAATCCGGTTAGTAAATCACAAAGATATCAGCATGGCCACTTAAGGTAAACTGCCCCCAGCACTATAAACTGATCTACAACTGAAAGATAACAATCAGAAATGCAGTTAGTAACTCTTAGAGGCTTCAGCACAGGCACTAAAGGGAAACTACCCCTAACCCATAAACTGATTTACAAGTGAAAGACATAAAGACATCAGCATGACCCCTTCCAGTAAACTGCTGGGTTCAGGCTCTCCAACGCAAACCCCACTCCACCAATTCCTTAGCCACGACAGGCGGACTTCTGAGACCTAACAGCAATTCCTTCTCTAGGTGTGGAATTTCTCCCATCAAGACTTCTACAGTCTCATAATAGTTTTAGCACCTAAGGAATTTTTCTTCCAAATGACTTACATAGAAGCCTATAGTGAATAATTTTCATAAATGTGTGCGTGTGTGTGAGTGTGCGCGCACACACACATCTTTAATCCCAGCACTCTGGAGGCAGAGGCAGGCAGATCTTGAGTGGCCAGCCTGCCTTGAAAAAAACAAAATAAAACGAAACAAAATGGGGAGGATTATGACGGCCAAAAGGAGCTTACTACTTCCCAGTTTATATCTCTGCTATTACATTTCCCTTTTCTTCTTTAACTTTTCCAAAGTAACACTTTCCAAAGTTTCATGTAATTATACTATATGAACATGAACTAAAACCTTGAAAAACAGCACAGCACTATTTTTCTGTTTTAAAAGAAAACAGCAGCAAGAGGCACAGGAAACAGTGTTTCCTTGAGAAAAGGACCTTAATGATTCATACAACTGGTAAATGCTCTTAACTGTATCCTTGGATTGCACTGTTAAACAAAATAAATGAATCAAAGTAATGTGAGGTTTGTCCTTATCTTATTAATTACAGTCAGAGTAAAGAAGTTGGGAATTCTAATTTAAAACCAGCAACACTCCACTGGCGTCTTGTCATCTTTCACAAACGTTCTATGTAGTGGAACCAGCAAAGAAAAGTTAGGTTAGTTAATCCAAACAGACCGGCTCTTCTCCCTAGTTTGATATCTGTTGCATGAATTCTATTTTAAAACGACAAACACTTTGGCACTAAGGCACACACAAGCTCCTTACCTACTGCACATAGCTAGGAGACAAATACTGAGAGTATCTGACAAAAAGAGGTGCATTTTTTGGACATAATTCAGCTGCTGAGTTCCATCTGGAAATGACTTCACCAATATTAAAAAAAAAAAACAAAAAAACAAAACAAAACAAAACAAAACCTGAGTAACTAATGAAAGCTCCAAATGGTTCTTCATAATTCTGAAATCTAATCTTTACTGAGTAACTGCCATATGCCTAGTCATTTAACCCTGGCAAGGATTCCATGCAAGAGCGTTTTACAGCTAGGAAACTGATGCTCAGGGAAGGCCAGGGGCGTGCTCAGAGCACAGCAACAAGAGCTGAGAATTCAGTTCAGTCTATCCTTAGGCGAGGGCGTCTTCTGTCCAGGGTCCAGCTAGGTCCTGAAGCACAGCCATAATGTCAAGGAGCCCACCTACCAGCTAGCTATGCCAAGAGGAAAAACAATTTTCACAAAGCATGTAATAAATGGGACGCCCGCCACGGAGCAAGACAGTCCCCCGACAAGAGGTGTCACCTGCAAGGTGACCCACCCTGGACCCCACCCTGGCATCGCACACTGAAGGAAATCGCCCTGGCCGTGCTTTTAACTGTCACCCCTCCCTCCGGAGAGCGGTGACACCGGTAAACGCTGTGTATCGCACTATCCTACCGGGGAGGAGGACGCCAGCTCCCCGGGGTCCCCTCACAACTAAGCGGACAGGACTGTTGCCCTGGCGAAATTACAAGCAAGCCCTACGCACAGCCCGCTGCAGCTCCAGCTTCGGACTCTGGCCAGGCTGTTAGGAACGGGCTCCGCACAAAAACCGGCCGCCGGGAGCGCGGGAGGGAGGGCGGGCCGGGCCGGGCGGGTCCGAGCAGCCCCGCAGGCCCGGAGGCTCGGGCGAGGGCGCCTCCATGAGCGGAACTCTCGCCCAATCCCCGAGCAGCCTGGCGTCCCGTGACAGCCGGGGAGCCTGTTTGGAGGAAAGTAGAGAGGAGCCCGCAAGCCGCGCGGCGGAGGGCGCCGGGGCCCGGCCGCTGCTGGGACGGTGCCTCCTCCGCCGCGCCGCCCGCCGGCCGGCTCCGTGGGTCCGGTCGGGGCGCGGCGTCAGGCACGGGCGTCTCCCCGCCCAGGGCCACACCGGGGGGGGGGGGGACACCGAACTCCGGGGGTCGCCCTCGGCCGGGGCAGGGGCGGCCGGGCCCGCACGCTCGGACCCGCGCCCTCCGTGCGGCGGCGGCGGCGGCGGCGTGCGGGCGCCCCTGGCCGGGCGCGCCTCCTCCCCCACGCCCCGAGTCCCCGCCCGGCCTCCCCGCCGCGCCGCCCTCCCGCCCGGCCCTCGCCCGGTGCTCCCCACCCCCACCCCGATGCGGCCGCGGGCCGCCCCGGAGCCGGCCCGGGGGGAGGGGAGGAGACGGGCGAGGGAGGGACGCGGCTCTCCGGCGGGCGGGTAGCTCTACCTGGGTCGAATTCGGGGATCCGAGCTTGGTATTCGGCGCCGACTCTCATCCCAACATCTGCAAAGCAAGGCCAGGAAATGTGGTAAAACGGTCATGAGCCCGGGGCGCGGCGGGGAACGGCGGGAGCGCGGGCGAGGCCGCGGGGTGGGGGCGGGGAGGCGCGGGGCGCGGGCTGCGGCGGCCCCGGGAGTTCCGGCGGCCGCGGCGCGGCTCGGGGGGGAGGGCGCGGGGAGGGGGCCGCGCGGGCGGGCGGGCGGGCGGGGCGAGGTACCCCCGTGCTCGTCGTCGCTGCTGCAGCCGCTCTCGGGCTCCGAGAAGTGCAGCCCGCCGTTGGCCGACGAGCCCGCGCCGCCCGCCGGGCTCTTGGCGCCGCCGTTGGCCGAGCGGTTCTTCGCCAGTAACTCGGGCCCTTTCTCCATCATGCCGGGCATGGTAGAGGAGGGGGAGCGCTGGCGTCAGGGGAGGGGGAGCCGGCGGGCGGGGGCGCGGAGGAGGAGGAGGTGTCAGCGCGGAGCCGCCATCACCGCCCCGGCCGGCCCGTGGCGCAGCCGCCCCGCCGCGGCCCTCCCCGGCCCCGCCTCCCTCCCCTCCCCCGCCACCGCCGCCGCCGCCCGGCCGAGCGCCCCCCGCGGCCGCCCGGGGCGCCTCCGCCGGAGGCTCGGGGCGGAGAGCCCGGGGACCCGGCGGCCGCACGCCCGGGGCGAGCGGAAGGAACGCGGCCTGCCTGCTGAGGCCTCGGGCGGGAGCTGCGCCGAGGGAAGGCCGGGGATGGAGGCCCCGGAGCGGGCCTGCGCCGTGGGAAAGCCCGGGGATGGAGGCCCCGGAGCGGGGATGGAGGCCCCGGAGCGGGGATGGAGGCCCCGGGCGGGAGCTGCTCCGTGGGAAAGCCCGGGGACGGAGGCCCCGGAGTCGAGGTGCTCCGTCTCCGGTGCCGAGCGGCCGGGCCGGGGTGGAAGCCCCAGCCAGGCTCGGGTGAGGGGCAGTGGGGATCGGCGGCCTCAGACAGTGGCTACCCCCTCTCCCCCGTAGGTGTTCTAGGGTGTGGGTCTCCGGTTGGAGGTGGGACCTTTGCCCGGCTTACCTGGGATCCCAGCCCTAAGGACCTGGCCAGGCAGCTCATCTCTGCAGTGGGGTCCGGGAGGGTCTGATGGGGCAGGCTTTCCCCCTGGCTCTTTCTCTTGCTAAGAAGTGAGTGCCGTGAGTGGGGAAATAAAGCAGAACCCTGCCCTCCCCAGTGAATGCTTTCTGGGGACTCCGGCTTGAGGTGGTGGCATGGAGCATTTCGAGAGTGGAGCCCTGCGGTGGAGAGGGAGAGGCCCGGCTGCCTTCTGGCAGGTTTTATCCAGTTGGAAGATTGGCTGAACTGCACTTCCTCACCAGGTTGAGGGATACTGGCTTGATGACATGCTGTCTGCTCTTTTTGTTACCCTTCCTATTTCCGGAGGAACACAGAGGCCCTAACATGCAAGTGTGTGTCCTGCAGAATTTGGTAGCAACAGTAAAAAAAAAAAAAAAAAAAAAAAACAACAACAAAAAACCTTGAAGGTTAAAACTGTTCTTGGGAATTCTGTTACTGAGTTGCAGAGCGGCATCCAAGGGGCTGCGAGGTTTCTTATCAGGTCCTTCTCCACTGGGTTAATTCAGACAGCCAGGCAGAGGCAGGCAAATCTCTGAGTTCGAGGCCAGCCTGGCCTACGGAGTGAGTCCAGCACAGCCAGGACTACACAGAGAAACCTTGTCTCCGGGAAACAATGAAAAAGGGGAGAAGGAGGGGACAGCAAAAGGTTGAGTTGTGATTCAGATAATTAAATGGACACATATAAGGCGTTGATAGAGAAAAATCAATTGTTTCCATTACCAGAACCAGTTTTTGCACCTGGCAAAATACATCCTGCCTAATAATATCTGTTCCTGAAGAGTATTTTAATTTTACGGTTTTTATTTTCTGCAAGGGTAAATGTTATAAATAAAGTGAATAAAGTGAAATACCTTGGACCATTACCTTTTTCATTGTGAATTGTACTTTGATATTTTGTTCTATTATGAATTGATTCCTCAGCCCTGTAACATCAGCTCCTTTGATCCTGCAACACAAAAGCTAGACCTGTGTGGGAAATTCAAGAAAAACAAAACAAGACCCCAAACTGAAAACACTGAGGCCTCTTACAGGCTTTCCAACACTCTGACTCCGAAACACTGCCATGTACGTTTCTGTAAAAGGAAACAGGAATATAAATTAGGGATAAAAACATTGTGAGGATTCATGGGTCTCTATGACAGTTTTAGGAAAACTGTGGGAGTGAAATGGTTGTACTGGAATGCAGAAAAGGACAGAGCAAAGACAACTACGTTTACCTTTGGGGTGAAGGGGTGTGTGTAAGGAAAGCAAATTTCTGTTTTGCCTCTCAAGAAAAGGAAAGCACCTTCAGCTTGCTGATTCAGAAAGATAATAATGGACCTTAAAATGGTTTCTCAACAGATAATAAGGAATTACAGAATAGAAAGGCTCTAGGTAGAACATCTGGAAAATGCCTACTTCAGAGGGTAGTGAGGAGGAAAGCCCTGGTGGGGAAGAGAACAAGGGTTAGTAATGTCCCCTGAGATGGGGGAGGGTGCTGGCCTGTTGCAGTACATAAGTATTTTTCCTGTTTTAACATTTCTTTACAAAGACCACAGATAAGGTCAGGGATCAGCTAAATTGTATAGTGCTTACCTATCAGTGTCTGGGCTTGTCCTTGATACCCAGTCAGGTCCAGAACCCCAGATCTAGGAGAGACCTTTGTTTCACATTAGACATTAGAAGCTTTGGGATGACTTGTCTTATCTAGGAATGAGTCATGTGAAAGACATCCAAAAACTGCTGAGAGTAATACCATGGAGAGAGAGGACAGATTGAGTGTGTGTGATCAGATCACCTTCATAGCGACCTATAGAGTAATCTTAGTGAACCTCAGTTGGTTGTGAGTATAAATTTGCAAGCTGATTCTAGGAAAAAATGTAAAGGTTAAGGACAGCCAAGACAATATACAGCAGTGGTTCTCAGCCACTGTGACCGTGTACCCAGAGGACAGCTCTCCAGAATGAGGTACTAAAAACATAGTATCAGGAGAATAGTGTTTGTAGTCACTGATATAGTTACTAGAAATGATTATATCTGAGCCATGAATTACATTTTGAAAGTTAAGTTTTTAATTGTAAGATGCTGAAAGCCTCTTTGGAGCAGCCCACATTTTGTAGTCAGCAGATAGGAATGTATGACGTTGTGGGATGGAGAGGAGGCTCAGCAGGTAGAGCACGAGTTACGCTTCCGGAACATCCAGGTTCAGTTCTGAGCACCCCCACCGCAGCTCACAACCTTCTGTGACTCCATTTCCAGAGGATCCGATGCCCTCTCCCAGCCTCCAAAGGCACTAGACTTGCAGGCCAAACAGACACGTGCAGGCGGAACACTCATCCACGTTAAAAATAAGTAAATAAGTTATGGGGAGAATTCCTACTTTTGCTTCTAATGTAAGATGTTATATACTCTTTAAAGTTACTAAGGGAAATGGAGGATAAATATAGTTAACAGTGAGAAAAACAGGCCTTAACACTGCTTATTAAGAGCTTGACACTTGGAGCTAGAGAGATGGCTCAGTGGTTAAGAGCACTGGCTGCTCTTCCAGAGATCATGAGTTCAGTTCCCAGCCACCATATGGTGGCTCACAACCATCTATAGTAAGATCTGGTGCCCTCTTCTGGCATGCAGGTGTGCATGCAAACATTCTATACATTAAAAAAGAAAAGAAAAAAAAAGGAACTTGACACTTGAGTTTCAAGTAAGCAAACGCCTTTCTGAAATGGCTTGAAGAAAGGTTTATCGGAAGGCACTGAGGAGCACTTAGAGAGTTGCAGGAAATAGTTTCAAGGGCTTCAGATTTTAACGTCGGGTGCATTGCCATCCTCCTCTTCGGCTCCTCTGAGCTTCTTGTGTGGCTGCTTGTACTGGCTGGATATGTGTGTCATCAGGGAGGAGCCCCAGCTGAGTGACCAGGGTGGGGGAGGGCCCAGCCATTGTGGGTAGACCGTCCCTGGGCTGTGGTCCCTGGTTCTATAAGAAAGGCTGAGCAGGCCCTGGGGAGCAAGCCAGTGAGCAGCACCCGCCATGGCCTCTGCCTCAGCTCCTGCTCCAGGTTCCTGCCTGTGTGAGCTCCCGTCCTGACCTCCTCCCTGGTGAACAGCAATGTGGAAGTGTGAGCTGAATAAACCCTTTCCTCCCCAGCTTGCTTTTGGTCGTGGTGTTTTGCTGCAACAATGTCTTGAAAACCCTGCGACCCTGCCTTGTCTGCCATCTTGAGCAGCCTTCGCCGTAACTTCCTTTCGTCTTCATGAAACAAGAATAAAGGAAGGAGAGCCACGGACCTTTGGCCAACAGCTTTCCAGTCAGTTGTAACTCACTACAGTACAGGTTGCCAACCCAGACGTTGGGAATGAAGCCTCCGAAGAGCCCAGGAGCGTGCCAGAATCTGCACTTACTTTTACCTGATTGTTGGGGGTGGGTTGGGGCCAGCTGACCTGTACTGGAGCCAGGCTGGCCTTCGCAGGGCTGGCTGTGTGCCTGGGGGGGAGGGGGCAGGGGGAGCTGACACAACTGCGGGGGGGTAGCATGGGTGGTAATCCCTCCTGCCATTCCTTGCAGTGTTGGTATCTCTAGAGCACCGTGCCCATTTCCTTGTTGGCGTTTTAGTGTCCGGCTCTGTGATGGCCGGGGAGCTCCGCTCGGGCTCCTGTAGCTGGCACCAGGCACCCACCGACATGGGTGCTTGGGGCAGAACCCTGGTCCTTCACATGCACAGTAAACTTTCTTAACAGACTTTTCTTGAGCAGATCCCCCAGACCTACCCGCCAGGTTTAAGGTCACCAGCTCCTCCTCCTCAGCAAGGGCGCTCGAGGCCTTTCTCATGCCTCCACATGCAGGTACACATATATTTTCAGCTATTTTATTTTGGTTCTTATTTCTCTGTCTCTCTTCCAACCCTTATTCCACCCCAATCCCTTCCACACACCCTGACACACAAGGTAGAAGACAGAGGCAAAAGGGGGTGTAGAGCTCTTTACACTACTTCCTGTTGATTAGGGTTGTCGGGTTCCTAGGGACAAGTCCAGTCTTTGTCAGAATATTCAGCAATCCAGTAATCCAGTAATCCAGCAGTAGCAAACACAGCGCAGGAACCAACCAGGGCAGGATCAGCAGCAGCGGGCAGCAGCGGGGGAAGAGCAGTGGCCCTGACCCTACGGGGCTCTCCCATTTACACCTTCTCCAGAGTGCCCAGAATTAAACTGTCTGCAGCTGACACAAATTACACCCTGGCCAGAGCATGAGACAGTCACAGTCAGCTTCTGTGGACAAGCTGAAGCAGCCCCATACCCCACACCTGGGATTAAAACAAAAACATGTTTACAAAACACAACTGGGTTTTGTTCGGTTTCTGTTGTGTATTTGTTTTTAAACAGGTTTTCTCTGTGGGTTTTGTTTTGCTTTTGTTTGTTTGTTTTGAGACAGAGTTTCTCTGTGTAGTGCTGGCTGTCCTAGATTTGCTCTATAGACCAGGCTCGCCTTGAACTCAAAGAGATCCACCTGCCTCTGCACTCCTGAGTGCTGGGATTTCAGGCGTGAGCCACCGTGCCTTTTCTGTCCTTATTTTTTATAGGTGACTTTCTTACCTCATACCACACTTTCCCATTGCCTCCCACCAAAAGGCCACATGCCCAAACACCCTGCCACCAGAATTGCTTCTCTTCCTGTGAAGATATCATCTGTGATCTGATGTGCAAGGTGGGGTGTTAAGCCTCCCCTAGCTGTCCACTCCTCCTGCCAGGACATACTTTCCCATAGTTCATTTCTTTGACCCTGGCCTCTGTACTGAAGGTCGATGGGCTGGAATGCCCTTCAGGAAGACATGGGGCTGTCTGTCTGTTTGGAAGATATGGTTAGATTGGGACATATGAGCCTCTTCTAACAGGTTGCCCCTGTTGGGATCTGTAAGCAGGCATCTCTACAGCCAGCCCCAAGGGACCTGACAAACCACATATCAGGCATCTATGAAGCCACCTATGGACCACCTGGAAACACCTGTGCACATTCTGGTTACTTTATAAGAGAACTCGAAGCTCCTCCTCTCTCTCTTTTTTTGCTGACCTGCCCAGAGAAGGTCTCTGTTACCCCTTCTCCTCCTCCTTTCCTTCCGCCTTCCCTTAATAAACCTCCCATGTGGAACCAGTCTCGGAGGTGTGATTTGTGAACCTGCCGTATATCTCCATTGCACAATCCTAGCATTGGTGCATTGGCTGGGAATAGGTGCCTCCAGTGGACATGCCGTGTGGTGGTTGCCGGCATCTCACTGGAGCTGCCGGAAACCTATTTCATTCCAAATCCGCCCGAGACCCACTTTCTGGCAACTAGATCTCTATCTGCTGCATTCAGCACTGGCTGGATTGGTGAGTTTCCCTCACTGGTTAGCATAAACGTTTCTCTGGGTAAGGGAAAATTGACTGTTGAGGGTCTGGCAACTTCCCACTTCACTTTGAGGCAGAGTTACCCCCAACCACAGCCTTCACTAGCTACAGTTGACCCTTTTTGCCGACCTCCATTTAGGGCTTCCTTTTTCCATTGGGAGAGATTTTTTTTCCCTCTACAGGCACAGTTTTTCCCCCTCTCGCTTGCCTATTAAAATCCTAGTGCTAGGTAAACTGTGTCTCCTGTGGGTAGCCATGCCCCTGGTCTCTGGCCAATGCTGACATTATTGAATCAGGTAGGACCACTCTACTGGATCAGACCTTGCTCTTGGGAAGCCTTGACAGGTCACTGACTCCTACCCTCCCAATAGGAACAGCCCATTCGTCTGTTCCTCCAGCATCCCCATTGGGATGTCTTCTGGAGAATTTTAAAACTCTACACATGGGGCCTGAGTTAAAGGCCTTTTAGCTCATACACCTCTGTAATAAAACTTGGCCTACATATTCCTTAGATAATGGTTCAAATTGGCCGATTAATGGCGCATTAAATCCCAATATTTTATAGGATCTTTTTACTGTTAGCAATCTGGTAAATGGAAGGAGATATCTTATGTTCAAGCTTTCTCTCTTCTCTGCTTTAAACCTCTCTGCTCTTCCTGTTCTCCTACCCAACTTCTTCTAGCTATAAAGTCTCAACCTCAAGAGTTCTCTACCTTTGACCCTGCGGATGAACCTCCACCTCATTGTTCTCAACCCCAGCTTCTTCCCAACCTCTGGTGTCTTCCCCCTCTTCTCTCCCTCCTCTTCCTCTTCGGCTTCTCCAGAATCCTTACCCCCCCCCAGCAACAGGCTGTCCTAGTTGTCCTACTTTGGCACCCACTTTCACCCCACCAACAGCTATTAGCCACACTGCTACCCACTCTCGTTCTATAGCAAAGCCCCCTTCTTCTACTCAGCATAAACCAGCCTCATTTCTTCCCTTGGGGAGATGGCCAGTGTAGACTGCTTAATTAGGGTGCATGTTCCCTTCTCATTAACTGATCTTTCTCAAGTAGAAAAGAGAGTAGGATCCTATACCTCTAATCCTTCTACTTTTATTGAAGAATTTCAACATCTCAATCTTATAGTCTTACATTCCATAATATATATATGATTCTTACCAACAACATATTACCCAAGGAACGCAGGCACGTTTGGAAACAGGCTAGAATGCATGCAGATGAAGTTTACCAAACAAACACAACACACCTGGATGGGGCTGAGGTGGTGCCCAACCAGGATCCACATTGGGATTATAATACTCCGGAAGGCATTTTAGCCAGAGATCAATTCACAACCTGCCTCCTGTCTGGTCTCTGCAAGGCTGCGCTTAAGCCAGTTAATTTTGAAAAGCTCCAGGAGGTCATTCAGGACAAGAATGAAAACCCATCTCAATTCCTAGAGTGCCTTACAAAGGTCCTCTTACAACATAATAATTTAGACCCCAAAAGTACAGAGGGCAGGCAACTTCTGTTGACCTATTTTTTCTCCCAGAGTTACCCTGACATCAGAGCTAAGATTAAATGCTTGGAGAGAGGACCTCTGACTCCACAGGCAGAAGTCTTAATGTTGGCCTTTAAGGTGTACCACAGGAGAGATGAAAAAGCCCGCAAACAAAAATACCAAATGCTGACCAAGGCCATCCGACTGGCCTCAGCCACTACTCAGGCTCCCTTGCTTCCTGATGCACAAGGACCATGGATGGGGTCCCTGTTTCAAATGTAGTCAAAAAGGTCACTGGGCCTAGTTTTGTTCTAACCCCCACAAAGCACCAGGGCCATGTCCAAAATGCCACCAAGAGGGACATTGGGGTGTTGACTCAACGGTTTCTCCCATGATATTGGGCATCACTCCCAGATCGCCCTCCGACCAATATCCTAGGCCTGGCTACGGATGACTTGAAGGTGCTCGGGTTCCCTTGACCCGACCACTGCCATCTCCTTCCTTGTGGACACGGGAGCCACTTACTCAGTCCTAATGGAGTACTGGGGACCAACCTCTCCTTGTAGTTCCTCTATTGTCGGGGTAGGGGGACAACCTTGCCAGCCTTGCAGGACTCCACCACTTATTGTATTTTCAGGGGTGTTCCCTTGACTCATTCCTTTTTAGTGACGCCAACCTGTCCTGTTCCCTTACTGGGAAGGGACTTTTTAGCTAAAGCAGGAGCCTCTATCTCCTTTACTCCACCCATTCGCCTGACCCCAAGCTCACCAGCATCCTCTCTCCTCCTCCTAGCCACCCTACCTACCAGTTGCGACTCATTGCTTCCTTTACCATCCTCTCAAGTGGACCCCCAAGTCTGGGATGTCCAAAACCCCTTTGTCTCTAGGCACCATTCCCCTGTGGTCATTCAGCTACAGGGTCCCACCTGGTATATCACCCAATGCCTGGGGATGGGAGAGGTAGAGAAGGTGATTCAACACTCCTCTGAGTGTGGAGAGCTGCTTGTTTGTCAAGCTGCTTTGTAATTTATCCAAAAACAGTTTTCACCCTGGCCTTCACCTTAAGTCAGAAAAGAGGAAATTTCTCCAAGTTCCTTAAAACTTGTTTGTGTGACCTTGGACCACACAAACAAGTTTACCTAAAACTTGTTTTAGAAAACAAGTTTGGCAGTTCCTTGACCTCTTTCTTGTATTGATGTGACTTGTTTTAATTATTTCAATCCTCAGTCCCCACTCAGGAACTGTTTGACTCTATTGGCAGGCTCTATCATATAAGGTCATTGCCTCTCTGATATCCTTTCTTCTAAATAATACAAACTTGTCATTTTGTCTCCTACTTCAGACTTTGACCTTGGCCTACAAGCTCCTTAATGTGACCCAACCAGGCCATTTTAAAGCTCTCTGCCTGTGTGTCCCACCTGGGACCAACTCAGAACTACCACTGACAGCTTCTCCATTGAATCTGTCAAGTAATCTTACTTCACCATTTACTAACTGCCCTGATTCTGATGTTGCCACAACCCCCTACCTTTTTTATATCACCCTCTTTGGCATGACAAGCTGTTTCAAGGCATCTGAGACACTCTGTAGGAATGCTAAATTCCTTAGAATGTAATAAAACTATAATCCTTGATACCTCATCTCAATCCCAAAGCCCTGCTACTAATAATACCTCGATTCTTTGTGGCACTCAGGTCTAGCATCGTCTGCCTTCTGGTCAGTCAGGAGTTTGCACGCTTGTACTCCTCTTCCCTGAGCTGGGGGTGATAAATGAAAAGAAGTCCCTACCAATCCCGTTCGTGGACTCAGCAGCTATCTAGCAGGATAAGAGTGCAATTCAAATCTTGCCCCTCTTGGCTGTTGCAGGAATCATGGCAGCTGTTAGGACCAGGACAGCTGGACTAGCCACTTTGATAACTTGTATGGAAGTGTTGTATTATCAGCTTTCTTCCCAGTTCATCCAGGACCTTCAGCAAGTGGCTCAGACAATACTAACCCTCCGAGGACAGATTGACTCACTGGCAGTAGTAGTACTTCAAAACCCACATAGACTGGATCTCCTCACAGCTAAAGATGCTGGCCTTCGCATCCTCCTCCAGGAGGAATGCTGTTTTTATGTCAACCAATCCGGTATAGTAAAAGACAAAATCCAACAACTCCAGACAGAGATCTGGACAAAAGCAAAGGGAACAGCTTGAGACCTCTAGCTCTTGGGCCTTGGAGAACCCCATATGGAAATGGATTCTGCCTTTCCTCACACCTCTTCTGCTCATCTTTCTGCTTTTGCTTTTTGCACCCTGCTTTATTAACTTCCACTCTACATTCCTCCAACAACAAATGTAAAAATTCTCTAACCAAACCATTAATCAGTTACTCTTACAGGATTATCAACCTCTGCCCACAGAACCAGATGACAGTGATCCTCCAATTGACCCTGATGGTGGGTAAAAGGAACAGGCTAGCTTTACAGGTTTCTTTATAAATTCTATACCCTATGTTAAACTAAATTTTCCCAGCACTTTTACAGAAGGCAGGCGGAGGAGCGGATAAATTGAGATAAGACCCATTGCAAAGGAATGCGAAAGGTCTCCTCCCCACTGTGGAGGAGTGTCCAGATCTGCAGTACGAGATAACTTGGTAACCAGTCCAGAAGTCACCAGTTCCCCAACCCAGATTGGGGCAGGACCAGATAGACTTGGTGCCTAAAATGAACCAATTATTTTAAAAGTCAACTACCCAATCCAGTGTCGCCAAGCTTGCAACATCCGTGATTACCGTGCTCCTTCCTTTAAAACCCTCAGACTTCTGTCTCTCCTGGCTGTTCCTCGCTGGTTTTGGGGGGGGGCAGCCCCATCGTACGATGGCTGAGTTAAACCTCATGCTATTGCATCGAAGATTGGTCTCCTGAGTTCTCTTCATCCCCCTCGGAAAGTTAGGGTCCCCTAGGGGGTCCCCCCATTTGGGCCTAACATGGGGACCAGGAAGTAGCTTGAAGATCAAGGTCACCTCTATGTCCTCCCCACCATCACCCCCTTCCTAGCTCCTCATTTTTTAATAAAAAGGGAGGAATGTTAGGATCCGTAATCAGGCATCTCTACGGCCAGCCCCAAGGGACCTGACAAACTGGATATCAGGCATCTGTGAGGCCACCTACGGACCACCTGAAACCACCTGCGCATGCTCTGGGTTACCTTGTAAGAGAACTCGAAGCTCCTCCTCTTTCTTTTTCTCCCGTCCTTCCCTGAGATGGTCTCTGTGACCCCTTCCCCTTCCATGCTCCTTCCCTTAATGCCAGAGCCTGCTAGCAGAGTCAAACCATTCTTGAGTTGGGAGTGAGGATTAAAATTAATAAACTAACTACACACAACACATGGGACCTTTCTGAGAGGCTCTAGTGGGAACTAGACACCTTGCTTTATTCCAGATGCCATTTAAACCAGAGTAAAAGCAGCTCAGCACAATGAGTTAAATTCACAAGCAGGTGAAACAAGAGGTGTGATTTTGACAAGACATCCTACCTGCTGTCTCAAACAAAAGGAGATAGACTTGGAAATTCTTCAGACTCCAGTGAAGGCCTGGTAAAAGCAGTCTTTCTGCTGAGATCTAAATATCAAAGCAGCTGGTAGAACAGCAGCTCCCAACACCTTAATAAACCTCCCATGTGGAACCAGTCTCTTGGCGTGATCTGTGAATTGCCATGTAACTCTGTTGCACGATCCTATCAGCCCCAGTTTTAAAACTAGAACCGCTGTGTGGAATAGAAAACGCTGGGACTCTGCACTGAGTGGAATCTGCTCTACACTGGCTACACTCTGTAGCTGTCCTTTTTTTTGCCAGGGGCTTGCTTTCCTGAAGGTCAGCCTGGCATCAAAGTGAGTGTGGACACCCTCAGAGGACATGTGTGGGAGATGAAGTCAGACTGTTCATCCTCAAAGGTGCTTTGAGCCAGCGCAGGTCCAGCTACAAAAACCGGGAAACACCAGCTCCTGCCATGCCCTCTCCTCTGGTTAGTCCCTCACCCAAACTAGAAGTTCAGAGCAGAACCTTACAGCCAAGCTTTCCTGTGTCTGGCGAGGGTGTAAAAATGTAGAGACAAAAACATGCTGCTTTTGTCGGGAAAGACAAACTCCCGGGGTAGAGGGGAAAATGAGGCCGGCCGGTAAGGTGGTTTGTCCTGATTATTGGGAAGGGAGGAAGGCCCTTGAGAGTTCCCTGCACTGAGCACACCTGCCCTTCTAGGCTGCGCCGACTTCACACAAACTGCTCTGCGTCCTCTTATCATGGAGTGAGGATCATTGTTTCTCACACTGTGTGGAAGGAGTGGACTCAGTCCCAGCTCTGTTCTGCTCACCTTGAGAGGCCCTTCATTCAGCAAGCTGGTTCCCCAGCCCTGCCCAAGGAGCCCACGTGTCCAACACGCTCCGTCATGCTTGCTTCCTCCATTACTATTCCTGCCCTTGTCACACTTAGCTACAAAATGAGCAATTTTCAGTCCTTCCTTTTCCAACAGTCTCCCTGGGTACGCTGACCACCTTTAGGGAAGGCCTCATGCCCAGCAGAAGATAGACAACATAAAGTGGTATTTTTTTGTAAAAATTTTAACTCAAATTGCTTTATTTGGCCATTTTTTATCCTATTGGACTTTTGCTTGTATATTTTGGTTCCATGTGTGTTTTTGTTTGTTTGTTAAGTTAGAGAGAGAAAAGGGCATGGGAGGTAGAGAAGTGGTCAGGGTCTCGGAGGAACTGGGTGAGGGGAGAATGATAATCAGAATATATTGCATGAAAAAATTTTTCAATAAAAGATTTAAAAATTAGGACACACAGTTGGGTAGATGGAATGGGGGTAGATCTGGGAGAAATGAAGGATGACCAAGAAAAACAACATACAAAAATTCCAATAAATTAATAAAATATTGTACAAAAAGAAACTCAAACTAAGATAACATTGAAAATGGGATTCTTTGTGAAAGGTACAGTATGAGTTCCAGGGTAGCCAGGACTATTGTTATACCCAGATCTTAAGGTCCCTAAAGACCAACAGGAGCAGGACCTCGTCTGCAAGAACAAAAAGCTTTATTTCAGCTTAAGCAGTGGATCAGAGAGGAGAGCTCTGGGCAGCTGCACAGCAGGATTTTTACTGGCTTTTGAACAAGTACCGGGAATTCCCAGCTTAGCAGTTACACAATTGGGTGACATTCAGCAGGGCAAGCCTGTTACAGAGTGGTTGGCATGACTAACATGGAGGGAGCTATCCATAGACCTCAGGAATGTCAGGTGGGGGGGCCGCCCAGCAGACGCCCCACCCTGAGATAAGACACTTCCCATTCTGTGGTTACCTCCAGACTGTTCCTTTGATCGGGAACTTTATGGTTTTATTCCTGGAATTGGTGACCCATGGCCATTCCTGGTGACCCTGGAACTGATGACTTTTTTTTTTTTTGGGGGGGGGGTCAGGCCAGGTCCTTCCACTATATGGTAAGACCAAATCTTAAAAAGGAGAGCAACAGAACCAAAAAATATGGGTACAGGGGTCTTTTCTGAGACTGATACTCCAACCAAGGATCATTCATGGAGATAACCTAGAACCCCTGCACAGATGTAGCCCATAGCAACTCAGTAGCCAAGTGGGTTCCCTAGTAAGGGGAACAAGGAGGGTTCCCTAGTAAGGGGAACAAGGACTGTCTCTGACATGAACTGATTGGCCTGATCTTTGATCACCTTCCCCCCTGAGGGGGGAGCAGCCTTACCAGGCCACAGAGAAAGACAATGAAGCCAGTCCTGATGAGACCTGATAGACTAGGATCAGAAGGAAGGGGAGGAAGGCTTCCCCTATCAGTGGACTGGAGGAGGAGCATGGGTGGAGAAGGGGAAGGGAGGGTGGGATTGGGAGGGGAGGTGGGGGGAGCTATAGGGGGATTAAAAGTGAATAAATTGTAATTAATAAAAATTAAAATTAAAAGAAAAAGAGGAGGAGGAAGGGGAAGAGGAGAGGGAGGGGAAAGAAGATGAGGAGAAGTAAGGGGAGGGGGAAGAGGAGGGACAGAGGAGGAGGAAGGGGAGAGGGAAGAGGAGAGAAAGGAGGAAGGGAGGGGAAGGAAAAAGGAAGAGGGGGAGGAAGAGGTGTGGGAGGCGGAGTCCTTTGATTGGATGAGTGGGCTAGCTCTTCTGATGGGTCCTCAGTGTGTGGTAGTGGGAGGTGGTGAGAGGGTGACTGCCTAGTAGAATTCTCTGTATGTCTTTGCAGTTGTTTCATGCTGCCATTTTTCATTTGCTACAATGCTCTCTGCTTCCTGTCGGGCAGGATGTGTGACCAGCTGTCTCTGCCCCGGTTACTGTCGCCATGTTTTTCTGCCCAAGCAGGAGGGGATAGGACCCTCTGAAACTGTGCACTGGAAGAAGCTGTTGCTCCTACAGTTGTTCTGTCACATATCGGGTCATAGCAGTGAAAAGGAACTGATGCAAAGTTCTCTGCAGCCTCTCTCAGGCTTTCAGGCTTGCTTTTGTGTCAAAACTCTTGAAAATGGGGGCTGGGTGCGCTCCGCAGGCAGAGTGCTCTCCCAGGAGGGTGAAGCCCGGGCACCACAGAAGCGGGTGTGGGGGTGTGAGCCTGCAACTCCAGCATGTGGAGGCAGGTACAGCTCAGGGTTACCCTCGGCTACACAGTGAAGTGAGGCCAGCCTGAGCTAAAGAGAAAGACCACACACTGATTCACAACTCTGTGCCCACCTTTTATTCTGGTCCCCACTCCAGTCCGCAGCTCTCTGCGTCTCAGCCCAGCTTCCTCCAAGGACAAGCAGTCATAGCTAACGTGGTCCGGCCTGAGTGACTGCCCATCTCAGCCTGGTCCACTGTGCTCTCCCAACCGGAAAGACCCTTCTCAGCAGCTGGGGGTTGGTAAACAATAGTAGCAGTAATTATTATTATTTCACTAATGAAATTGGCACATAATTTTTAAAAGATTATGCATTTAATCTCTGACTTTTCATTTTTCAGTATTTTGCATTTATATATGTAGTTTGTGTGTGGGTATAAGTGTGAAGGTCAGAGATGAACTTGTGAGAGTCAGTTCTCTCCTTCCACCAGGTTGTCGGGCATCCTGGCTCGCCCTTGCTGCGCCATCTTGCCAGCCTTACATTGATTTTTTTTTTTTTTTAAAAGAGATTCTTTTGTTGGCCAGCCTTTTGTCTCAGGGATAAACTGTCCAAGGAAGCCGGCTTTCAGAGAGGAGGAATTACTTTGTATGCCGGTTCGCATCTCTGTGGCTGTGATAAAAACACCCAAACCCGTTTGAGGGGAAAGGGTTTACTTCCTCTTACAGCTCACGGCTTCATCACTGAAGGAAGCCAGGGCATGATGAGATACGGGGGGAGGGGGAGTCTGATTGCAGGCTTGTTCAGTTTGCCCAGGACCACCTGTCCAGTGGACTCTGCCCAGTAGGCGCGACCCTCTCACAGCAACCACTGAGCAAGAAAACACCCCACAGACGTTCCCACAGGCAAATCTGATGAAGGCGTTTCCTCAGTGGAGCTTCCTTTTCCCAGATGACTCCAGTCAAGTTGACCGAGGGCTGAAGACACTGCTCTTGATTTTCATTGCTCTGGGGCTTGTGCCAATCAGTGCATCGTGGTGATGGCACATGGCAGAGCGAGCTGTTTGAGTTATGGTGTCATAAAACAGAAAGGGGACAGAGAGAGAGAGACAGACAGAGAGAGAGCCATACACACAGAGACAGACAGACAGACAGACACACACACACCCTAGGGTCCCAATACCCATTTAGGCTTCCAACTAGGATGCCCTACAACTCACCAATAGCACGGCAGGTGGTAATACAACCTTTCTAGGTGTGCCATAGAGGGCCATAAGGTCACCGACACATAACAGATGCGGTTCTCTTCTAAGTCCATGTCTGCGTCCACCCGAGGACACCGGTCCGCTCTCTCAGCAGACTGGGCAGGCTCAGCAGAACACTGGGGATAACCACACTGTTCTATGCAAACTGTATGCACTGAGCTCTCTCTGGATAGAGTCACATGGTCCTTGACAGGCAGAGACTAGGACGTAAGTTTATGAAGTGCAGTTAGGGAGAACTCCTTTCAGCCTTGCTGAGGGTGTGTTTGGAAAGAGGAGAATGGAAGAGCTGGACCCTCTCTGGATGTAAGAATCAAGTCTGCGCGCTCTCAGGACAGGCTGCGCTTGGCTGAGCAGCTGGCACTGACTTGTCTTCCATCAATCTCCGCCATGTCTAAAGCTGGGAAGCCTTTATGTGTACAGTGAAGTTACAGTTCTTGTCATAGTGGTAATTTTGAAATTTAATGTATCTGAAGTGTATACTGAGAAAAGGTAAGCAAAAAGATGCTCTTATATCTCTTTTAAAATTGGAAAACTTGTTTCTTTTTTGTATTATCTAACCTCAGCTTAGTTATGACCAAGTTAGATACCACACACGGAAAGAATATGCAAACTACAAAATGCTACATGGGGATTCTTCTATTTAAAAGGTACATGTTTTTCTTCCCCAGAGAGAATAATTTTGAATCTGCTAAACCTTTTTTTAAAACATGTTTTAATTTTCATCCACGTAAATTGAGACCCCACTGGCTAGCAGACAGATGCAGCCCCGCCCTGATTCAACCCGGCATGCCCTCCTACAGGCCAGGACAAACTTCCTGCCGTAGGTTGTTCTAGGCCACATTTATTACAGTTCTAGTTTTCAGACACAAGGAACACTTTATTTCTAGTTGCAATATCAGGCTCAATCATGTTCTCATTCTCAGCAGTGCTTGCTTGCAAGCCTATAAAAAGGGATAACTTCAAAATTGTTTTAGGTAAGAAAGAACATTAGCTTGCTCTCACTGTCTCCCACAGAGGGAACAGGGTGGCGTTTAGGTCCTGAGAAAAGAGATTCTTTCTTCCTCTACATCAAACATTGATGACTTCCTAACACCTTGCCAGCAAGATTTGTTGCCAGACTCACAAGCCCACTATCTGTAAACTTTGGGGGTAACTTAAAGATGTATTTATTTTCCTGAGGATTCCAAACATGAATTCTATTCATATTTACATCATACACATCCTCCTCCAACTCCTCTCAAGTCCCCCTCTTGTCCTAAAAATTCAAGGCTTCCTGATTATTGTTGTAAACACACACACACACACACACACACACACACACACACACACACACCCCTTATTGAGTCCATTTGGTTTTGCTCCTGTGTACATACTCAGTCCTGAACCCCTGAGTCTGGACAAGCTATCGGGGGTCTGGTCCCTAAAAGACCGGCTTCTCCGTCTCAGCGGCACCGACTACCTGCAGCTCCTTATGCAGGAGTGGGCCTTGTGAAATGGCTCCCAGCTGCTGTCTGCTGGCGTTGTCACCATGCAGGTCTTGCTTAGGTAGGCATGCTGCTGGGATTTCCCGGGTGCAGCCTCCCTGTCGTGTCTAGCAGGAAGCATCTTGGTCCCTCTCTTTCGGAGTTCTGGTCCCTCTTCCATGGTGCTCCTGAGCCTCAAGTACAGTTGTGTTGCAGATGTACCAGCTGGGGCGGTCCACCCCGGGTCAGCTGTTCTCTGAGTCTTGACATGTTATGGATCTCTGAGCTCATCTCTGTCTATCAAAAATGAGCAGCTGAAACTTGCAGAGGCGGCACTTTAGTTATAGCAGAGCTTCTGGCCTGCTCTGTGTCGGCTGTTAGGAAGCTGGTGCTCTCGCTGCCTGCAGCCTTTGGAACCCTGAGAAGGAACCAGTAGGCTTGTCTTTGGCGTACTTGTTCTCCCTGTGCCGAGAGCAGGGACATGCTCCTGAACAATGACCACTTCAGAGTCACATTTTGTAATTATGAAGTGTGACCATGCGTGCTGGGCTTGTTTACTTACTTCTCAGGGCTGGAGCGTGCCAGGCAGGGCACTTACACTCAGCTATACCCCAGTCCCGAATAAAGAGCATGGAAAGAAACATGCTTTTTTTTTTTTTTTTTTTTTGCATTATACTAAATTTTCGAGCAGTTTAAGCCGATCACTGTGACCTCACAATGAAAATACTTGTTCGTTAAGTCCTGTGCCTG
Source organism: Meriones unguiculatus (assembly GCF_030254825.1). NCBI lineage: Eukaryota > Metazoa > Chordata > Mammalia > Rodentia > Muridae > Meriones > Meriones unguiculatus. Next base: position 110,528,138 of record NC_083359.1, read on the forward strand.
CAGTTCTCACACCTGAGTGTGGGCTGAACGAGGCTCATTTGATAACAAGTGTGTATCCTGTTATTACAGAGTTTGTGTCTTAGAAGAAAGAGACAATAAACCATATATCTCTCATCTTTTCAGTAATGCAGGTGATCTCAGGGGAATAAAACAAGCAGACACAGAAAGGCAAATGGCGTCTACTCTAAGAAGCATCGGCTTTGTGGGAGGGAAAGGTAGGCTTGTCACTCGCACCTTCTGGTCCAGAGAAGAGGTCACAGCGGAAGCAGACTTGCTTTCTTGGCGCTTGGCCTTCACTCATGCAGGTAATCTCTGTGGCTGCCTTGGCTACTCAGTCCATCCTGGTGAGGGCAGTAGATGAGTTGGTCGGGGGACAGGGTGCACTGGTGGGGACTGGATTGTGCCACAGATGGCATCTCCATCCAGGAAGCAGAAAGAGGGCGGTTCGGGCTTGCATCTTTTCTAACACTGCCTCCCCAGGCCTCACGGAGCCACCCAGGAGCTTACCAAGGGTTGTATGTGAATACTTCCTACCTCTGATGGCCTGAAGACACCCGGATGCCTCATCCCTTAAAGTTTCCACCATTTCCTGGTGCTACCACCTGGGAACCAAGCCTTTGAGAGCAACTACATAACCTTCCCCACTCCTGCCCTTCTCTCCTCCCTACCTCCCTCCCTTCTTTGTTCTTTCTTTTATTATGCCTTACTGGATTTAACTCGGTTTGCTTACAGGAACACAAATGGAGGGGCATATTTACAGAAGCACGGGCACCTTACCTGTGGTTAAACCACAACAGAAAATCTGTCTTCCTTTTCCAGTAATCATTAATTGCATTTATATCCTCCGGGAGGTGGGGGGACCTCAGCCTCCCCTTGGTCCCCCATTGTAATGGAGTTAATGGGCCCAATCAAATCATTTTCAGGTCTCATGCTGATAATCAGGGCTGCTGAGAAGTCAAGAGTATAACAAGCAGGCCATACCTGCAAAAAGGTATCTGTGTGCTTCATCCCTCCCGCTCTTTCTGCCCCTCTTCCTCTCTTTCTGCCCCTCTCCCATTCTTTCTGCCCTTCTTCTGTTCTTTCTGCCCCTCTCCTGCTCTTCCCGCCCCTCCGTTCTCTCTGCCCCTTCTCTGTGCTGTTCCTTGGGCAGTCTTGGGGGAGGGAATAGAGAACTCCCACTTAGGCTTCTGCTTTTGACATTTATTTGTTCTCAGCATTTTGACCAGTTGTGAGTCTCTGCAGTAACTACCACTCACTGCAAAAATAAGCCCTGACCAAAAATGATGGTAGCTCTGACCTACGAGCAGAACATAAACACTTAACTGGCAAGTTGACAGAACGTCATGTCCAGTTGGTAAAAAAACCACCAATAGCTGGGTGTGGTGCCACAGGCCTTTAATCTTCAGACGAAAAGCTGAGCAGATCACTGTGAGAGGCCAGCCTGGTCTCCATAAGGTGTAGGCCAGCTGAGGTTAGAGGAAGACCCCGTCTTTAGAAGTCCGCCAGAAGCGAACGAACCGCAACAGCAGCAGTTCAGCAGGGGCTCTGCTCACATCCCCAGCCACCCGTTTCCGCCTGCTCGCCTTGTCAGATATGAATTCCCTCCAGGGGAGCCTCGGATCCCGTCAGAAAGCACTGTTCTCCCACGGCATACTTGCCACTGCTGTGCCATGTCAGAGGGATTGTCTTCTCTCTGGTCTCTGCTCCATAGCACAGCCCCGAGGCCCTGCTTATGGTAACAGTCGCTTTCAGATTGCCACTGACACACCTCTGTACTTTCTACTAATATTTAGTGCTCATAATCTGTACATTTTGTGATTTGGCATCAACAGCACTATCCATGCCTCACTGAATGTCTGTTTTTCCTGGGCGTCGAGTCTGTCCTGGACACACAGGTGTGTGGTGGTTCTAGTCTGTGGTAGAGATGAGCTGCCCAGAGAGGAGGCAGGAAGCAACCCCTTCCTCTCCTGAGGGCCCCCAGGCTGCTGCAATGCCTTTGAAGCTATTGGCTCGCTGGGCTTGGTACCTCCCGTGGCCTGGTGTTACTTGGGCAGTGGTAACACATCTCCCTTTTCTTTTTCTTTCTTTCTTTTTCTTTTTTTCATGATAACTTTTTGATACTACCAGAATGGTTAAACTTTTTTCTCTTCTCTCTGCCCAGCACCTCCTGTCTAGTTGCCAAGGGAAACCAGATAAGCCCTGTACACACAACCTTAGTTTAATATCCTGGAGCCAGCTCACAGGCATGCTGTTCTCGGTGGCTCTGTGGCACTAGCGTAGGTTGCTTTTTGCCCTCAGTGAAGGCTTTCTGTCAGGCCCGTAGACTTTCCTGGGCTGAGGTTCCCAAGTCTGAGCTTCTGAAGTGAAGGTTTAGTTAAGGTTCCCGAGGAACAGACAAGTTAGTGAGGGTTATTTAAGATAGTCCTAATTTTGAAAAAAAAAAAAAAAAAAAAAAAAAGGCTTCACCATGAATAAGGCTGAAGTTATCCGTTGTTCATCTAAACAGTTTCTGCTACTCATTTCTGGTACTTAAAATGAACTGGGGGAAGAATGCAAGCCTGAGATGCCATCCTGTCTAGCCTTCCCCTCACCTCTCTAGTTATGAACCTTTCACTCCTGAGATTTTGATTTGCCTTTTTGGTTTGTGACTGGTGGACCAGCCTGATTCCATCTTAAGAATGGAAGCCATTTTATCATAAGGCCAGGACAAGTTCATTTCTGTTTGCTGCAAAATTCAAGTTGATTGTACTTTCACCTGTTTCTGGAATTTGACATGTTCCCCATCGAATGGACTTTGACTCATACTTTGAATATACCCTGATAAGATGTTCTGCCCAACAATTTAAAACTATTTGGCCGCGTTCCTCCATAACTGAAATTTCTCTGGAAATCCCCCAACCCTTGCAAACCTCCTGGTCTTGCAGTTTTTTGGACTATATAAGTCCCACCTTTTCCTGTGTTCGGCGCTGCATTTTCACAGCCTCCTTTAGGGAGCTAGCCCTGGCTGGCAGAGAATAAAGCTTCCTTAAGTTGACCAGAGACTTTGGATAATGGTCTTTCTCTTGCTCGGTGGGACTGACAGCTATTACTCATTTCGTTCCCAATCCCACTCTTCAGCCCTGTGCTCCGTGTTGCTGGACTCTGACAGTATGGGTGCTAGAGGAAGTACTTGAGGCTGGAGGAGGCTGGCTCCATCTCCTCACTGGGACATTCCCACAGGGTCTTCATCTCCTTAGCGATGGCTGGCTATCGCGTTTGTGGTTGTTGGAGGAGCACCCCATGCACTGTCTTTTCCGATGCTGATTTCAGTGCCTTGAGATCTGGTTACCGCCCTGCCATGGGTGGGTACTGTTGAACTATCTCCTGTACCTACATGATGATAAGAATGATGCCCAGTTATCCCTGATTGCTAAATAAAGATGCTGAAGTCTATGACTGGGCAGAAGAGAGGGAGGCAGAGTTTATGTTCTTGGGGCCTGGGGTCTGAGACCATGAGGTGGGGAGAGAGGCAGGAGAAAGAGCAGGAGATGGAGGAAGAGGATGGCCCGAGGGCACAGATCCAGCCCAGAGAGGACGACTTGTTGGCATACTTTTTATATCTATTTTATTTCGGTTTCTTATGCCTCTTTTTTTCTCCATCCCAACCCCTTCCAACACCCCAACACTAAGTAGGAGAGAAAGAAGGTCAGTGGGAGAGGAAGCATACTTCTCTTTAGCTGCTTCCTGCTGGGCAGGGTCATCAAATTCCTTGGGGCAAGTCCAGTCCTCTTTTCAGGAGATCTCCAACTTCTTTTTTCATGTCAAACTCTATCAACAGCAACCAGGAGCAGCAGGGAGTAGCAGCAGCCTTTCTCTCTCTGGGCTCTGGCGTTTATTTCCTCTCCAGAGTCCTCAGATCTAAACTATCTGCAGCTGGCAAAGAGCTCCTCTCAGAGCCTACACGAGGCAAATCGTCTGCTGCTGTGGACCTCTGAATCAGTCCCACATCCCACACCTGGGACCAAAACAAAACCGTGTTTGTAGATCATAGACCAAAACTTCCACAGCACTGACTTATTGGCAAGTAGCTTGGCTTGTGTGGCTGAGAGATAGCAGGATAGCTCAGAGGGTTGGTATCTGCCCAGCTCCGGTGCCTCAAGCTTGTGAGATAAATCTGGGTCTCTTCGTGTCACTTATTTTGGGAGCCAGCGGGGTTAAAGAACACTGCTGCTTTATTAACTATCTCCTACTGTGGTTTGCTCACACCACCTTTCTGGTGGCCCGTTACCAGCGTACCTGCCAGCCTTCCTTCTGCAGCTTTCCAGCTAGTGTGGTTTGGAAACGCATCCTCCCTTCTGTTCCCACAACAGCGAAGTTGCTTCCTAGTGATTGTCTCGTGCTGCCCCGGCTCCCGGTTTTCCGTTTTCCAGTTCTTAGTCCTTTATGTTGAATTCTCTTTCTGAAGTAACTTTTGCAGTTTCTCTTTGGAGCCGGACCCTGGCTGACACACACGTGATGCTCCATACTGGAGGTTTATGCCACAGGACACCTACACAGGTGCCCAGCGCTTCTGTCACCAAACTGAGTGCTTGTGTTCCAGGAGAGGGGAGTCCTTGCTGTGCAAGCTCCCCATCCCACAGGAGCAGAGCTGTGTAGACACTGATCAACAACATCCTTTTCTATATGTCAACCCTCCCTGCGAACAAGGAGCAGTGATAGTCCAGTCGACACCTTACAACCTGTGGGCTTGTTTTGTAAAGCCAAGCAGGCAAAAAAGGTGGGACGAGGAGATAACAAGGCAGAGATGAAAGGAGAGAGGAGGGGACAGAGGGAGGAGAGTGAGCAAGCTGCCAAACGCAGTCGGGGGTTTGTCCTCGAGTCACTGAAGCGGCGTTCTGTTAGCTTTGTTGTGTTCTGTTCACGGGAAACAGGCAGTCGGGTGCTCAGGAGGGCTGTGCTGTCAGTAGCCCTGCCTCCTCCTCCTGACCGCCAGGCCGAGAAACATCCTCTAACAGATGCTTCTGCCCCCACAGTGTCCTGCCCAGCCTCACGGGGACAAGCAACCTCGGACAGACCCTCTGAAACCATAGGCCCAACCAACACTTCCTTCCTCATGTCCTGTATGGCAGGGCTTCGCCACAGCGACAGAGCTGACACAGTGGTTCAGCCTGTGACCTGGGGCATGGCAGCCGGGTGTGAGGAGGTGTGGGCAGAGGGTGAGATCCGGGGGACCCAGGCCTGACCAGTTCCAGTTGTCTGGACAGGGATTTCCTCATGTTTACCCCATTGCTGAGTCAGTATCATGTTTTCCACATAATTACGAAACTTTGTTGCCATCAATTCCTCATTTTTTTTTTTTTACTCCATTTCTTCCCTTTCTTCCCTTACCTTTTGGGCCTCCAGTTGCCTGTAGGCCTGTCTTTTTCATATTGTCCCTTAACACCTAAGTATTAATTTTTAAAACATTTTAATTTATTCTTTGAGAAATTCATAATGCATGCAATGTATTTTTATCATAGTTACCTGTTCCCGAATTCTGCTTCCTGGGTCCACCTCCCCGAATCTCTCTCCCAACTTTACTCCTCTTGTTTGTTTGTTTGTTTGTTGGTAACCCATTGAGTCCAATCCTGCCAGGACCACACCCCTAATGAAAATCAACTCTGCCTACCTCAGAAGTCAGCGCCTGTCATCGGCTGCTCAGCCGGAGGTGGGGCTCTATGCCCCTCCCCCATCAAGGCTGCTAGGTGTGCTGGCTTGAGCTTGCGCAACCACAGCTGCCGTGAGTTTGTGAGGGTGCCGGCCATGTCACGTCCGGAAGACACCGTTTTGTCGCCTTCCTCACTGACCCCTGGGTTGTAGATTCTGTTAATGTTTTTTCAGACTTGGTCTCAATTTTTAAAGATGAGTTTCTCTTTTAGTTGCATGTGTGTGGGTGTGTGCGCGTGAGTGCCTGAGGAGGGAAGAGGCTGCGAGGTCCGTGGGAGGTGGGTCTGCAGGTATGTTGCTGATGGGAGCATGAGGACCAAGCTCAGGTCCTCCGCAGGAGCAGACATGTTCCTAACGGCTGGGCCGTCTCCCCAGCTCCCCTTTAGAATAGCTGGAGTAATTTAGATGGTTCTAACTGGAAGTTCATTGACTTTTTAAATTTTGTCTACTGTGAAATCTGTCTGACGAATTATAAATATTTAGATACATTTTCACAGTTAGAACATTTTCATTTAAGTTATTCATGTATGAAGTTATAACTGATTTCTTCATATTCTAAGCACAGTACCTTAGAGATGGAAGTGGGCCTGGGAGATGGCATTACAAGCAGCTGGTGTGTTTGTCTGTTTTATTTGGGCTCCGATACCCACCATGCTTCTCCATCCTTATTCCACGCTAATCTCTTCTAGCTCCCCAACACCAGGTAGGAGAGGAAGGAGAGAGGGGAAAGGGGCGTAGATCTCTTAGGCTACTTCCTGCTGGTTAGGGGCATCGAGTTCCTTGGGCTGAGTCCAGTCTTTGTAGCCAGGATATCTCCAACTTCCCACCAAACTGCACCAACAGCAACCAGGAGCAGCAGCACCTTCTTCTGTGGAGCGCTTCAGAGTGTGCTGGGCTCTGGCACTTTCGCCTTCCCCAGAGCGCCTGGAATTAAACTGTCTGCAGCTGGCACAAATCACACCCCAGCCAGAGCACGAGACAGTCACAGTGGGCTGCTGTGGACAGGCTGGAGCAGCCCCAAATCCCACACCTGGGATTAAAACAAAAACATTCGCATAACACAGCTGGGCTTTTTAAGAAACCAAACACTCTCACTACAGAAAGTGTTTGCCAAACAAGTGAGAGGATGGACGTTGGGCTCTGCAGAACCACGCAGATGTGGAACAGGCATGGAACTTGCCTCAGAAGTTGGAGACAAGGTATCCGTGGAGCAGCCTGGCTAGTGACACTAGCGATAGTGTCTAGGCCAGGTCTAGGTTTGACTGATAGACGCTGCCTCAAAAAGAGTAATGTTGGGGAGCAATGAAGTACAAATCCTGACACCAACCTCAGACTGTGCACAAAGATGCATATGTGAACATGCACGCAAACACATGCACCCACACACATGAACATGCATGCACACACATGTGAACATGCACCCACACACATGAACATGCATGCACACACACTTGAACATGCACCCACACACTTGAACATGCATGCACACACACTTGAACATGCACCCACATACTTGAACATGCATGCACACATGTGAACATGCACACATGTGAACATGCACACACACAAACATGTGAAAAAATGGAAGCACTTAACCCTCTATAACATTTGAAAAAACTCACTACCGAGAGGCTATTCAACCGTGTACAACTATAGTTTTCTAGGAATGTAAGGTCCCAGCCAAAGACCCTACGCTGTGCGGGATGCCCCATGCCTCTGAGGACACTCACCACTGGTCCCAACAGTGGGCACAGCCTTGCTTTAGCTGCTTTAGCTCCTTCCTCTCCCCGTGAGGCATCCATCAAGCCACTTTGCAGTGCACCAAGGCTACTTTATGTCAGTGTAACACAAGATGGAGTCATTGGGAAGACGAATGCTCCACTGAGAAAATGACTAAGATGTGTCACAGCTGAGAGAGTAGCGCATTTTCAGGCGGAGCAAGCCAGTGAGCACACTCCCAGGGTCCCTGCCTTGAATTCTGCCCTGGCTTTCTTCAGTGATGGACAGTGAAAGAAGCAAACAGATCCTTTCCTCCCCAAGTTGCTTATGGTCATGATGTCTTACCACAGCTGCACAAACCCTAAGACACAATGTCACTTAACAAACGGAAACTCTGTTTTCCCTTGAGACAGGGCCTCATATGGTCTGTGTTGGTCTTGAATTCCGTAGGTGATGGGATGTCTTTAATCATCTTGCCTTTGCTTCCTCAGTGCTGGGATTACAGGCAAGCACCGCTACACCAAGCTTAAGGGGTGCTGGCATGGAACCCAGAGCTTTGTGCATGCCAGGCACTCCACCAGCTGCTACCTTCCAAGACCCACAACTTAAGAGAGAGAGACAGAGAGAGAGAGAGAGAGAGAGGGAGAGAGAGAGAGAGAGAGAGAGAGAGAGAGAGAGAGAGAGAGAAAAGCAAATGATATCTCATAAATACTTACATAGATTTAAGATTTCATCATAAAAACTGTGTGGTGTTCTGGAGGATTATGTCCCCCACAGACTCATAGGGAAGGGCATTAGGAGGTGTGGTCTTGTTGGAGGAAGCGTGTCAGTGCGGGGCGGGCTTTGAGGTTTCAGAAGCTCAAACCAGGCCCAGTGGCTCACGGTCTCTTCCTGCTGCCTGAGGATCCGGAACTCTCAGCTCCCTCTCCAGCACCAGGTCCGCCTGCACTCTGCCATGCTTCCTGCCATGATAACACTGTTTCCCATCCACGATTAAGTGTTTTCCTTGTAAGTTCTATGAAAAATGTAATTTAAAAAGCCGTAAAATCACACATATAAAAATCTGCATTACACATTGATAACCACATATATGCATATCACACACACACACACACACACAAACACACACAGGCATGAAGATACTTGGGTGATTCCTTCCCTAGAAGCCCACATTTGTGTCTTTGGTTTGTTGGTGTTGGTTTTCCCCTTCCCTTTCCCTCCTGTCTCCATCTCCTCTGTCTTATTCCCTCCTCTCAGCTTGCCCTCCTCTCCCCTCCCTTTCTTCTCTGTCTCTCTGTCTCTATCTCTGTCTCTGTCTCTCTGTCACTTTCTCCCCCTCTTCACAAGGTTTTACTATGAAACCCTGGTTGGTCTGGAACTTATACGATTCTGCTGCTGCTCCAATGGGGTAGGATTACAGAAAACCCCAGTCTTGTCCTTGTCATTTTGTCCACTCTCTCTCACCCTCCTCCTGCTCACTCTCTCTCCCTGAGGTGGTTTGAATGAAAATGCCTCTATGGGGCTGCGTTAAAGGATTGGGAGTTGTCGCCCTGTTGGAGGAAGTGTGTCACTACAGGTGGACTTTGGTGTTTCAAATGCTCAGCCCGTTTCCACGTTTCTCTCTTCCTGTTGCCTACAGACCCAGTGGCAGGCCAGACTGATTCCATCTTAAGGATAGAAGCCATTTTGCTATAAGGTCAGAATAGGTTCATTTTTTATTTGCTACAAAATTCAGGTCGACCTTGCTTTAACCTGTTTTTGGATTTTTTTTTTTTCTTCTTCTTCTTCTTCTTTTTTTCTTTTTCCTAGACAGGGTCTCTCTGCATATCTCTGGCTGTTCTGGACTCACTCTGTAGACCAGACTGGTCTCAAACTCAGAGGTCCACCTGCCTGTGCTTCTTGAGAGCTTGGGTTAAAGCCGTGCCACCTGCCTGATGTGTTTCTGAAACCTGGCTCCTTACCCTAGGGAGTTGAACACCTTGAATGTACCATGTTCTGCTAAATAGTTTAACATGTCCATCCAAGTTCCCATGTAACCAGAATTGTTCTGGAACCCCCCGTGGCCTCCTCCTCCTGTACTCCATGCTATATTGGAGTTTATAAAGCTGACCTCCTCCTCTACACCATGCTATATTATTTTCAAACTCCCCGTTACGGAGCTAGCCCTGTCTGAAGGAACTCAAGCTTGCTTAATTTGGCCAGAGTTTGGTCAACGGTCTTTACTCTTGTTTGGTGGGAGTGGCTCCAGATGTAGACCTCTCCAGCACTGTGTCTGGCTGTGTGCTGCCATGCTTCCCACCATGGTGATGATGAACAAAACCTCTGAACTGTTAGCCGGCCCGGTTACATGGTTTCATTGTATGAGTGTAGGAGTGTGGTCGTGGCGTCTCCTCACAGAGTAGGAACCCTAAGACACCCGCTCTGTCTACCTCTCTGGGCTTATCCTGAAGCCCTGCAGCACTCCTTAGCGCCTTCAGACAAACTCAGCACCTTGGCTTCACCTGAAGTCCTTTCTGCAGTGTGCTCAGAACCCAGCTTCACCTGGGGGGCGCTGCCTTCAAGGAGGACTCCCGGATCTCCTCACTGTTGGTGATGTACTTATGTGGGGCGGATGGGAAGAGAAAGAAAGAGAGCGACAGAGGCAGAGATACACAGAGACAGACAGAGAGAGACAGGCAGAGACAGAGACAGAGGCAGACAGGCAGACAGAGACAGACAGAGGCAGACAGATACAGACAGAGATACACAGAGACAGACAGAGACAGAGGCAGACAGATTTCTGGTGTGGCTCAAACTTCACAGCCCTTTGTGTCCCTTCTTCACATTGCTTCATTCTAAAGTCAACAAAGCATTGTCAGGAATTCAAAACACGTACTTTTGCTTTTTTACTGGAGTTTTGTGTTTTGAAATGACTAATGCAGCTCCCTAGTCTAGGTCACATTGCACGCTGGCCTGGAAGGGCTTATGCGATCCCCTATGATCGTCTGGAAGAGTCTGAGTTTTCCTTCTTGCTAACAAGCAGGACGTAGACTTTAGCTCTGGTTTGTTTGCATCTGTTTTTGAAGCTCATTGGGAAAACTCTTCTGTGGCCTGAGACTGATTTATGTTCTTACTGCTGTGTCATTGTGAAGAGCAGATGGCAGTACATTTTCACTTGATTTAAGAACTCCAATTTCTGTTGCTTTTATAGGTTGGAATTTTTAACACTGCCTTTGAAAGCTGTCTGTGAGCCCCGAGAATATACACGATTCAAGTCTGTGTCCTAACGTGGCTCTTACACCGGAATGTCGATGCAGAGTGGACACGTCCAAGTTAGTTACAGCTGGCTCAACATCTGGCTCTTCGACAAAGACACTGGAAAGCAAAACAAGACCAAGCACCAAGCATATGAGACTTACTGTCGTAAGGACGCGTATTCCCTGTGGGAGGAGGGTAATTACGAGGTGTGGGCTAGGGGATGTGTGATGCTCAGTTTTAACTGTCAACTTGACACCACCTAGAATCAGCAGAGAAGAGCGTCTTGGCGAGGAACTATCCAGATAATGACGGCCTGTGGGAATGCCTGTGGGGACTGTCTGGATGGATAACTTACGCAGCCCACCATGGGCAGCACCGTCCCTATGCTGCACCCTAAACTGTTTAAGAGTATAAAAACGATGTCAGCATGGGTGTGACTTGACTGTGAATGTGGTGTGACCAGATGCCTCAAGGTCTTTCATTTTTAAAAAAAATTATTTTACATATGTGGGTGTATGTATGTATGTCTTTGTATCATGTGCATGCAATGCCCCAGGAGGCCAGAAGAGGGTATCCTGGAACTGGAGTTACAGATGGTTGTGAGCCAACACGTAGTTGCTGGGAATCAAACCCTGATCCTCTGGAGGAGCAGTGGGGCCCTTGATGACAGAGTCATCTCCCCATCCCACCATCTCAAGCTCTTGCCCCGTGACCTCCCTGTGATAGTGGACGGTAGCTGGAACAGTAAATCAAATAAACTTTCCTTCCTAACTTGTGTTCTACCATGTGTCCTATCACAGCCACACAAATGACACAGAACAGCAGGGTGGACTGAAGGCACAGAGCTGCTTGTGACCGAGCAAAGGTTATGACAGAACAGCTTTACAGCGAGGCTAGAGTGTGCACACAGATTTAGTAGCTCATGATCTTGTAGTTGGGTTTTTCGTTTGTTTGTGTGTTCACAGTGTTGTATACAAGTAGGAACAGCCATTTCTGGATTCTTTCACGTAGGAGTGAGATTTTTTAATTTCAGTCTTTATTGATCGTGTCGTGCTGTGTGACCGATGGCACCTGTCTCACACCCGGAACTGGAGCAGAGGGCCAGCCTCACCTCAGACAGGCAACTGCCCACCACCAGCCTGCAGCTGCACTTCGTGGGGACCATTGAGCTTCATCCGTCAGACTTCATAGTTCCAGGATCCAGGAAAGTCCCTCAATGTGCTAACCTTGCTTTTTGGGTCTTGCCTCTTGCTAACTCTTCTTGCTCGCCGAAGTGTGTCAACCAGGATGTGGTTTTGTCCATAAAAGAAAAAGTGTGTTGAGTCTCAGGGCTGCGAGGCTCGGGCATGATCTGCTTCTGGCGCAGCACAGACTTTCTGTGAAGTTTTAAGAACATCTGTGTGTGTCCCCTGGGGGAGCCACATTGTGACAATGGGGCGAAGGTTAGCCAAATGAAAGTAATTATTTAAAGAAACTAAGCTGTCAGAGTATCACAACATCAGAACAAAGCAGGGCCTAAGATGGCTGTTTTGAGGGGGGCTGGTTTTCATCAGAACAAAGCAGGGTCTAAGATGGCTGTTTTGAGGGGGGCTGGTTTTTGAGATTATTGTCTTTGTTTTAAAAATAGTATTTTTATATTTATTCTTTAAATATTTCATACGTGTCTACAGTGTTCTTTGATCTTGTCCATCCCCCACCACTTCCCGCCAGCTCTTCCTGGAACCATCGTCCTCCCGCCATGTCCTCCTTAACATTATTGTTATCATTCATTACCCCCCAGCTTTGCTCAGTGCTGACCGTGGATACTTGGACAGGGGGCCATCCAACAGGACACAGGCAGCTAAATCAGCAGCAGCAGCAGCCAAAAGTGACTCTGCACGCCTCATCAGCTGTCGATTGCCAATAGCTCCTGAGCTGGGGGGAGGCTGTGCACCTTTCCCGTCTCTGCTGGAGTCCTGCCTGTCTTCCTACTGCACAGTCAGCGAGAGCTGCTGGGAGCTGATGTGTGCGCAGCCACGTCGTCTCAGAAGGCATCGTCCACGGCTCCCCTCCGCCTGCTCCCCCTTGGCGTTCCCTGAGCTTTGATGGAGGGAGGCTGAAGAGAGGAGTCATCCACCGTTGACTACTCCCAGCTGCTTTTGCTCAGCGCTTTGGCCAGTTATGAGCCCCTAGCCGTTACCATTTCCCACTGCGGAGAGAAACACCTGTGACCAGGCTGAGGGCAGTGCAGATCTGTGGGTATAGACGTAAATATTACGCAGATGCTTTGACAACTGGATCGTTTAATGGAGCATCACCAGAAGGTTCCCTTTCACTAGAGAGTGATTTCAGAAAATGCTGATTGTGTTTGCTTCTGAAGAGCCAAGCATAACTAGCCAGTTTTCTACATTTACTGATGAATGTTCTTATATCCAACCCCACACACACTGAAGAATATTGCTTTAAGGACATTTCAACCCAGAACACCCATGGTTTCAGAACCGCCCTTGCTCCTCACATCAGGTGCTTGGTTGATTTTCTTTCTGCTGCCGTGTGAGTTTCTGGAGATGCAAGCAGAGCATGTCTGGTTGCAGATATGCTTCATTAATTGCAAGGCTAATAGAACTGTGACTTCCCCAGGAAGCAGAAGTGGAAAGATAAACAGAAAACTGAAGACAACACATTCTGTTCATGGACTTCAGAACCAGGACTCCTTAGCCATTTACTTGCACCAGGCTTGGAGTTGAGGTCTCAGCTGGTCGCTGACTGTAAAACCTCAGCAAGGACGTCTGAGTGTCCTCAAGGTTTAAAGGCTCAGGCAGTCTCCAGGGAGGAGCTTTGCTTCCAGCTGCTACTGCCCTTCCTTATTCTTCTGTGTGGCTCTGCTCTGGTCATAGCGATCATTCTCCACAGGTGCTAAGCACAGAGAACAGAGTCAGCGTTTTCTCTGCTTAGGCTCATTTAATCCTCACTACGACATTAAGGCCTGTAACCTTTGTATTGCAGAGGAGAGATTAGGTAACTGACAAAGGCTAGACCACTTAGTAGGTTGCAGAGGCAGCACTGGTGCAGGCCTGCTGGCTGACAGATGCCTCCTGAAGCAGCACTGCGAGGTGGCAGGAATGCAGGCCCTGGGCCTCCGGTCTGGGCTCAGTCTCAGCTGGGTGTAGCTTGGGGACATTGTTGAGCCTCTCAGTTGCCTTCGTTAGGAATGAGATGGTTCACTCAGTTAAGCTCAGCAGGAGATCTGGACGAGTGGTGTAGAGACCTGAACGCAGACGCTCCCTCAGAGAGCTCGAAGCTAAAACAGTGAGAAGATGCTCCCGTCTGTCAGAAGAGCGGAAATCCAGGGCATTGGTGATGGTGCGGGGCAGCGGAACGCCTACTCCCTGCTGGAGGGAAGGCAAAACAGTATCATCGTTTTTGGAAAATGTTTGCTCGTTCTCGTAAAAAGAAACACAGCCAGCAGTTGTGGTCTTTAGTATGTGTTCCGATGAGTTGAGAACATCTCCATTACAGAACGTGAGCACCGACGTTTATAACAGGTTAATTCATAGTTACCAAGACTCGGAGGCAGCTGATATGCCCTGCTATAGGTGAGTGTGCTCGCCTGTACAGGGAAGCGGCTGATACGGCCTGCAGTGTGTGAGTGTGCCACCTACACAAGGGAATGCTACCCACAGAGCTTACACAAGGGCATCTGAAGAACAGATTGCTAAGCGAAAGAAGTCACAATAAAAGACGGTCTATTAAATTTTAAATTTCAACCACACGTCATTCTGAAAAAGGCCAACTAAGCAAAGCAAAAGCAATCATTGGTTGCCAAGGACTAGAGGCACGCTTCTCAGCCTTCCCGATGATGCAGCTCCTCATGATGTGGTGACCTCCCCCCACCAGCAAAGTATTTCATTGCTTCTCCGTAACTGTAATCTTGCCACTGTTATGACTTGTACTGTAAACACATGATATGCAGGATACCTGACATGTGACCCCTGTGAAAGGGTCACTTGACCCCCATAGGGGTTGCAACCCTGGGATGAGAGCCACTGACTTAGAGGGAAGAGGGATGGATGGATGGGGGTCGCGGAAGTTACAGATGTGGTAAACCTGTTTCATGTGACACTGTGGAGCTAAATGCATGCCACTCTCCCCTTGTGAAAACTGAACTGTGCATGTTGTAGAATTTAGTTAATAGTACATCAGCAGCAGACTGGGCACATACCTAACACGCACGAGGCCCTGGCCTCCATCACCAGCCTGTAAAGGAAGAACCAGTGTTGGGGAATCAGCGATAATAGAAGCACACCAGAGCGAGATGTTAGTAACTGGGGAACTAGTATGTGTAATAAGATTTGGGGTAGGAGTGTGGGGGCTGTCTGTATTCCCTAACCTTTTTAATAAACCAAAACATGTCTAAGAGGAGAAAGGTTTATGTGACCTGAGGAGAAAGCCGACCATTAAAGCATCTGTGAAGACTAAATCTATCGTGAAGGTGGGGTGCCTAATCCAGCACTGGACAGACTGAGGCGGGGTGATCAAGAGCGGATGCCAGACTCGGATACATCCATTCTAGGCCAGCCTGTGCTGCAAAGTGAGACTATCTCAATGACGAAGCAACACCAACAGAAAACACACAAGCCAATTATTTACAAAAGAGTATTTCACACCCACCTACCCACATATAGGCACAAGCACATGTGTATGCGAAGGGTAATTGTGAATATTTGTGAATGATAGTGCCTGTTACATGCCGGGAGCTGTATAGGTGGCGAGGATAACACCAGCACTGATGATAATTACCACAGTGATGGTTATGATGATGGTGATGATAGTGATGACTATGATGATGGTGATGATAGTGATGACTATGATGATGGTGATGATGATGACAATGATAATCACCATGATGACGAGGATGATGTCATCATGATGGTGATGATGGTGATGGTGATGACTATGATAATCACCATGGTGACGAGGATGACGTCATGATGGTGACGATGGTGATGATGATGACAATGATAATCACCATGAGGATGACGTCATCATGATGGTGATGATGGTGATGGTGAGGTGATGACTATGATGATGGTGATGATGATGACAATGATAATCACCATGATGACGAGGACGACGATGATGAGAATGATGATTTCTTTTTTTTTAATTAATTTAATTTTATTTTATGTGTGAAGGTGTCAGAGCCTTGTAGAATTTGTGTTACAGACAATTGTGAGCTGCCATGTGGGCGTTGGAAATCGAACCCGGGTCCTTTTGAAGAGCAGACAGTGCTCTTAGCCACTGAGCCATCTCTCCAGCCCGAGAATGATGATTTCTCATGCTTAGTTGGAGATTCCTTGTTGTGTCTGGGGCCTCCATGGACCAGTAAACTATACCTCTAAAGTGAGGTTGATAACGTGACTGCTGTGCAGATTTAACACATATGTGGGGTCAGACATGTAAGTGTAGATGAGATATTAGCTGCGTGAACAACTGTCTCTAGTTTATCTCACGGCTCTTCGCACTCCACGGGACCCTGGTTGTTCGCCGCACCTACTTGCCTTTCCCTCTTTCACATTAGCTTAGCAGCCCTGGTTTTCGTGTCTCTGCCTTACTGTGGCCAGGAACCATAGCACAGGGAGATGCTGAGCAGATGAACTGGCAGAGCTCCAGCCTGGGCACAGCGCTTCACCTGAGGCATGGTTGGTGCACAGCATCTTGAGTGTGGATAGAGGGCTTTGATACAGGTGTTCCATGTCGTGTCAATGGTTAGTTCTGGGCTTGCTCCCCCCCCCCCGCATCTTGTTCCTTTATTTATTGGCTCTCTGCAGCTTTAATTCTTTCTTGTTGTTTTGGATCATGCTAACACTGTGGACCTTTCTAGTGTACTTTCTTCTCCTCGGGAGGTTTCCTTTCCAGATTATCCTGCAATGAGTATCAGCAGGATGATTAGTGACCATCAGTGGTCATAGCTTTCTAGCCTTATGGTTGAACTTGAATTTAAAAGAATGTTTTTGGTAGGTTGACCCCGATTTAATACTAAAAAGAAGCTTATCTGTAGTTTAATTTTAGACTTCTAGATTTCAAATACCTGAAACAAAAGGCACAGAATTGTCATTTCTCCTATGCTCTGAGCATGGCTGTCTTTTCACCCTGGCTACCACTGTGCCTTTCCACTATTCCCAAGACCAAGTCCAAGCTCTTCTGTGCTCAGTTGATAGCATCCCTGAGTTGAGTTGCAGATCTGTTGAGAGCTGAGGTAGGTCACTTCAAGGCCTAGAAAGTCTACATTCTCCTCTGAGGGAGCATTAGCACCCTGAGTTTGGATAGGCAGGCCTCTGCATTCCCTCCTATCTGAATCCTTTTGTTTTGTTAAGCTCCTTTACCAATGATGCACAGTCCTAGAGAATTTCACCACGTAATCAGCAAGCTCAAAGCTGGCTCTGGCAGGCTTAGGCTGCATCAGGACAGTGGCTTCATGCTGCATGGCCGACATTCCTGTTCTGAGATGCTTTTTTGGCTGCTCCATCAAGTTTCTTCACTCTGCTAATCTCCAGCGGCACACTGTACCCCATTTTCTTCTGCCCTCCATTTTCAGGAGCAGGAGATCATTTTAGCCTTTTGTAGGATGTTAACTGTAGACTCTGTGACACTGAGGCATCAGCAAGCAGCTTCCAAGTATAATAAAAATTTATAGTAACAGGAAACTGGTATGGCTGTTCAGACAATGAGGTCTTACTGCTGTGGCATCACAAGGCTGTCTTGACCTAGCTTCTGTTGTTCTAAGCTTTGTCTCCTGTGACCGTTTGGATCTAGAATGTCCTCCAAGATTCCTTGTGTTGGAGACCTGGTCTCTAGCTAGTGGTGCTATCTGGAGGTGGTAGAACCTTTAAGGAGTTTAGTTGAGATTTGGAGAATTCCTTCCCTGGAAAAACAAACGTCTTCCCTCTCCTGGTAAGGTCTCAACAACAACCAAGCCCCATGCCACCAAAGTTTATCCCGGGGAGCTGAGGACTCACTGGGTTACGCCCAGAGCTTGGTTCAGGAGTTCTGGCAGGAGCCTGGCTGTCCAGAGAGTCTTCACATGTGCGGACAATGGCTTCCTGGTTGCTGGGCAGCTGGAGGCCCTCTAGCTAATGCCCCCCAGTGAGCATGGCTGCACTCTTGGACTAGGGTCTAAGGATTCTTCCCCCCCTTCTTCTCTGAGGAATGTCAACAGTTGGCCACCTAGCTGTGACAGTCTCCGGGAAGCAGGCACAGCGGATCTGATCCGCCCAGAGGACAATGTGTATGTACCCTACAAGGCCCTTGAATACTCTGAAAGGAGGCACCGGGGCCCTGGCGGCTTTGTCTCTTTTGCCCTTGAAGTGAGCAGTTGCCTCTCTCACACACTCTCTCTGTGATGAGCGGCTGCTTTACCAGAAGCTCAGAAGCAGCAGAGCCAACCAGCCCGTAGCAGTTGCCTTCCTGTTGGTGACAGCACACCGTGAGCAAAGGCAACTTAAGGCAGAGCCTGGTTTGGCTTAGGTCCGTCTCAGTGGGAGGCATGGCAGTAGGAGCTGAGGCAGAGGCCGTGGAGGGGGCCGCTCACTGGCTTGCTCCCACTTGCTCAGCTGCTTCCTTAGGGAACCAGGACCACTGGCCTATAGGAGATCCTGCCCACAATGGGCTGGCCCTGCCCCATCGATCACTAATTAGGAGAATCCCCAGCAGGCTTGTGGCAGCCTGTCTGAGGCGTTTCCTCAGCCGGGGCTCCCTCCTCTCAGAGGATTCCAGCTTGTGTCAAGCTGACATGAAATTAGCCAGCACAGTTTCCGTACCTCTGGGTATGAGTAACTTAGACTTTTATTAGTTTAAGCTGACAACTTACAGGATGTCTCAGAGGCCTCAGCACACACCCCATGGCATCAAATGCAGGCGTCAGATGCCGGGAAGACACTCCAGCCAGTTTGAAGGTACTTCTTCCTGTATTCTGTTCCTCTAGCTCCCTTTCACTTTGTTATCCATCCTGGTTCCCAGTGATTAACTTTTACTTTTTATCTCTTACTTTGAGGTCCCAACCATCTCTCTAATAACCTGTCAGCAGTTTATCTAGAATGCACACCAATTTAAACTGTGATTTTTGAAATAATTGATTTCTTATGTCTTGTGCTTTGTAGTTTTATATCAACGTGACACAAGCTAGAGCCATCTTAGAGGTCAGAGCCTCAATTGAGAAACCGCCTTCATGAGACTAGGCTGTAGGAAGACCCGAAGGACCGTTTCTTAATTGATGGAGAGGCCCTGCCCGTTGTGGGAGAAGGAGCCATCCCTGGGCTGTGGTCTTGGGTTCCCTAAGAAAGCAGGCTGAGCAAGCCATGGGGAGCGAGCCAGTGAACAGCCCCCTCCATGGCCTCTGCATCAGCTCCTGCCTCCTGGTTCCTGCCCTGCTTGAGTTCCTGTCCTGACCTTCACTGATAAAGAAGTGTAAGCCATATAAACCCTCTGCTCCCCAATTTTCTTCGGTCATCACAGCAATAGTCACCCTAACCAAGACACCCTTTTTGGATAAAGGCTGACAAGAATTCTCTTGTGTTTAAGCTTCTGGTGCCTCCATCTTTCTGTTTTTCAGGGCTTGGGAACCTGAGCTAACTTTAGCTGTACAATTTTTAAAATACTTAAAAAAAAAAAACCCACCATATTTTTGGCTCCAGTTTTCTCCCTGCAATGTGAAGGAGAACGCAGCTTTCGTTCTCCTTACTAGCAGAGGGGAAGGCAGCAGGGCTGCGCGGCTGCCTGACAGTTTCTCTCTGCTCTCCTCTTGTTCCCAGAGCATGGCTTTGGTGCTGGCAGCTGCTGTCATGCATCTCAGAACGTCTCACAGGTTGGTTCAGAGGGGTTTGTGTGCTCCGGCTGCTCCTGTGCGTCTTTCATTTTCTTCCTCACCAGGAGGGTCTGTGAGCCCTCTGAGGCCTGTGATGTAGCAGCCCAGCATTTCTTTCTTTCTTTCTTTTTTTTTAATCTATTTTTTAAAATTAATTACAGCTTATTTACTTTGTATCCCAACTGTAGCCCCCTCCCTCCTCTCCTTCCAATCCCTTCCTCCCTCCCTCTTCTCCTCCCATGCCCCTCCCCCAGTCCACTGATCCAGGAGGTCCTCCTCCCCTTCCCTTTGACCCAAGCCTATCACATCTCATCAGGACTGGCTGCATTGTCCTCCTCTGTGGCCTGGTAAGGCTCCACTCCATAAGGGGAGGTGATCAAAGAGCCAGCCACTGAGTTCATGTCAGAGATGGTCCCTGTTCCTATTCCTAGGATACCCACTTGGACACTGAGCTGCCATGGGCTACATGGGTTCTAGGTTATCTCCATGCATGGTTCTTGGTTGGAGTATCAGTCTCAGAAAAGACCCCTAGGCCCAGAATTTTTTTTTCTCCTTGTGGAGATCCTGTCCCCTCCAGGCCTTTCTATCACCCCCTTCTTTCATAAGACTCCCTGCACTCTGCCCAAAGTTTGGCTATGAGTCTCAGCTTCTGCTTTGATACCCTGCAGGGTAGAGTCTTTCAGTGGCCCTCTGTAGTAGGCTTCTGTCCTGTTCCTTGTTTTCTCCCTCTTCTGATGTCTGTCCCATTTGCCTCTCTGAATTAGGATTGAGCATCTTACCCAGGATCCTCCTTCTTGCTTAGCTTCTTTAGGTGTACAGATTTTAGTATGATTATCCTATATTATATGTCTAATATCCACTTATAAGCGAGTATATACCATGTGTGTCTTTCTGCTTCTGGGATACCTCACTCAGGATGATCTTTTCCAGTTCCCACCATTTGCCAGCAAGTTTCATGATTTCCTTGTTTTTAATTGCTGAGTAGTATTCCATTGTGTAAATGTACCACAATTTCTGTATCTATTCCTCAACTGAGAAAAATCTGGGTTGTTTCCAGCTTCTGGCTATTCCTAATAAAGCTGCTACAAACATGGTTGAGTAAATGTCCTTGTTGTGTACTTGAGCATCTTTTGGATATATGCCTAGGAGTGGTATAGCTGGATCTTGAGGTAGTACTATTCCTAATTGTCTGAGAAAGTGCCAGATTGATTTCCAAAGTGGTTGTACAAGTTTATATTTGCACCAGCAATGGAGGAGGGTTCCCTTCTCCACATCCTTTCCAGCATGTGTTGTCACTTGAGTTTTTGATCTTAGCTATTCTGATGGGTGTAAGGCGAAATCCCAGGGTCGTTTTGATTTGCATTTCCCTGATGGCTAAGGATGTTAGGCATTTCTTTAAGTGTTTCTTTGCCATTTAATATTCCTCTATTGAGAATTCTCTATTTAGCTCTATACCCCATTTTTAAATTGGATTACTTGATTTGTTGCTGTTTAACTTCTGAGTTCTTTATATATTCTGGATATTAGCCCTCTGCCAGATACAGAGTTGGTGAAGATCCTTTCCCAATCTGTAGGCTGTTTTGTTCTGACAATGGTGTCCTTTGCTTTACAGAAGATTTTCAGTTTCATGAAGTTCCATTTATTGATTGTTGATCTTAGAGCCTGTGCTGTTGGTGTTCTGTTCAGGAAGTTGTCTCCTGTGCTAATGAGTTCAAAGCTTTTCCCCACTTTTTTTTCTAACAGGTTTAGTGTATCTGGTTTTATGTTGAGGTCTTTGATCCACTTGGACTTCAGTTTTGTGCAGGGTGATAAGTATGGATCTATTTGCATTTTTCTACATGTAGACATCCAGTTAGACCAGCACCATTGGTTGAGGATGCTGTCTTTTTTCCATTGTATGGTTTTGGTATTTCTGTCAAAAATCAGATGTACATATATGTGTGGGTTTATTTCTGGGTCTTCCATTTGATTCCATTGATCCAATATTCTGTTTCTATGCCAGTACCATGCAGTTTTTACTACTGTTGCTCTATAGTATAGCTTGAGATCAGTGATGGAGATACCTCCAGAAGATCTTTTATTGTAGAGGATTGTTTTAGCGATTCTGGGTTTCTTGTTGTTCCATATGAAGTTGAGAATTTTACTCTCAAGGCCTGTTAAGAACTGTGTTGGTAATTTGGTGGAAATTGTATTGAACAGGTAGATGAACTCATCTTGATAATTTATTCTGGGTAGTTCTTACTGAAAGGTAAGTTTACTCAATGAGCTGATACATAGGCACAGACGGGCCTTTGAAGGTAGGAGCAGTGTTGGTTAGGAAGGCTGGCTATAATGAGCAAATGAACCAGGTCAGCAGACCCCAGGCTGCTCAGAGAAATCCCATGAGAATGAGATCATGTGTAGTGAACACACACGTACACAGAAGCAGGTTCACAGCCTACGTGTGCAGTGGGATCATTATCCAGTTCTGAACCTTTCTCAGTGTTAGGCACAGAGCGGGAAGCCCTCCTCTGTCCCAGATTCTCTCAGTCAGATGGTCAAGCCTCTGCATTGCTCAGGCTATAAAGACTGCTGCTTGCAGGGCCATGGGCAACCCAGGAGTTCTGGCCTGGGGAGAAGGAAAGGATTCCTTGCCTGGGGGACGCTGAACAGGACAGAGAGCAAGGCAGGGTGAAATGGTCTGGCTTCATGGGTGGAGGAGGGAGTGAGTAATGTCGAAAAGAAACACTTCTAGCTCACAAGCTTTCCTTTTCCTCTCATGTCGTATCTTCCCTCTACGAGGCTCTTTCTCCCACTGAGCTCTTGCTCTCCAGGATAGAAGTCAGTGACTTGTTTGCTCACATCTGATCCACAAGTTGTAGTCAGAGAGAGAGATAGAAAGAGACAGAGATATAGAGAGACAGACACAGAGAGAAGCACACACACACACATATAGACCGATAGACAGACACACAGACAGAGAGGGCCTAGCATTGATATCCAAAAGCCCAACCCCAGTGACACACTCACTCCAAGGCCACGCCTCTTAGTCCTTTTCAAGTAGCTCCACTCACTGGGGATAAAGCATTCAAATGTATGAGCCTATGGGGGCCATTCTCGTTCATACCACCACAATAGTTAAATGCATACATGTTTCTAAATGTGACCTCGTTAGTCTGTACAATGCTGCCTGTTTGTTGGTTTCAGGGCTGTCTGACACTGAACAACCAATTGTGCTCTTCCCTGGGGAAGACCATCCTTCCCTTTTCCAGCTTTCCTTGTTTGCCTATCATTCCTGGAGCCCAGTCCCAGTGGCCAGGGAACACTGGGGGAGGGGACAGAAAGATGGGAAGAGGCAGAAGATCAGGGAGTTTGCTGTGCGAGGGTGTCTTCTAGTGACATCAGAGCCACACCCGTGAAGGCTCACCAGCATGACTGCCCAAATGTGAGCTGAACAAGAGCCATGCCAATGAACTCGCCAAACCGATGTAGAAAAGCTCACGAAGCCTTCGTGTGGCTATTTGTCACCCGTAGGTGCGGACTCGAGTCTGTCTGAAGCTGGTTGGGGTCAGGCCGGTCAGCAAAGCTTGTTAGCCCCTGCTGCAGTTCCCACCGCAAAGAGGGAAGTCTGCTGGAGTGACGCCCTCCAGGGCACAGTCCTCCTGTCGCAGCTGCGATTTTGAAGGTTGTTTTCTCTTTCCAAGTGATGATGGCAACTGAGGTCTACAGAGAAGGGTCTCATTAAGAATTCTTCCACACAAAACTGGCAGATATTCACCCTGCCAGGTACACAGACTGCCACATAAAAACACAAGATCATGAGACACTGTGATACAAAACACAGCTGCAGAAGCTCACAGCTCTCCAACGGCCCAAGACAACGAGACGGTAGAAATGCCGGCGACTAATGTTCAAGTTTAGAGTCTTATTAGATGTATGACCTCAAAGAAGATTCAGACAAACAAATAAAGTCAAGATATGGATAAGAAATTTAGCAACTTGGATAAGAAATTCTGCAAAGGGATAAAACCATGAAATAAAGAGAAATTTTGAAAATAATGTGTTCAATAAATAAAATTTATAAACCTAATTGAAACATCAATAGAATAGAGAAGATAGAGGAAAGAACATCGGGGGTTGAAATGGGTTGTTAGAATCCGGTAGCAAAAGGTTAACTATGACTGCAAATATGACTGCAAAAATGACCCGGGGACATGATTAAGAGATAAAACCTGTAAGTGTGAGGTGTAAAAGAAGGGCAGGAGACACAGACTAAAGGGACAGGAAAACCTGCTCACTGTACTCTTGGCAGAAACATTCCAAAATCTTGGGAAATATATGGACTTTGAAATAAAGGCATCTAGAATCTCTAATACAGGAGATCAGAACAACAACAACAACAACCAAACCTCTGTCTCTGATACTTGAGATGACAAGAATGCAGAAAAAAGACAGAAGAATGTGGAATGATTCAAGACACAAGTGCCACAGGCAACAGATGGGGGGGGCAATAGACCCTGCTTTAAAGGTAGGTGAGACAGACTGGTGTAGTTCAAGTCCTGATGGAAAATATAACAGCTAAGACTATACCTGCTGAAGTTACCTGCCCTGTCAAACCACAGGGTCGGAGCAGAGGGCAGCTCCTGATGACACGTGAGTCAACTCTCTGAATCCATGCAAAGGTGGAAGGAGTGAGGGACCTCCACAGAGCTGCCCTGGGACCCCGCATGGGCACTGTAACACACATACGCTAACACACACACTGCACACATACAGCAGCACAAAATTAACTAGAAATAAAGACCTTCCAGATAAGCATGAGCTACAGTGATTTAGGACTTAAATTTTGCTAAGGCAATAATGACTCCATGACAGCGTCAGAGAAGCTTACGGGAAGATTGCTCACAGAAGGGGAAGAAAGATGTTAATAAGAGCAGCAGCTAGGGAAAGAAGAAATCTTAGTTGAAGAACAGATGAAAAACGGAGACAGAATCAAATATTAACTTAGCAAACCAGCAAGTCTCTAAGATGAGCAGGAGAGAAATGAGCAAACGCCTTCCAACAGTCACAGTAAACCTTAAGGCTTGAGTGGTAGCCCAGCCTGCTGACCCAGCTCGGCCCTCAGGGAGGGCACTGCTGAAGGTAGCCCAGCCTGCTGACCTGGCTCTGCCCTCAGGGAGGGCACTGCTGAAGGTAGCCCAGCCTGCTTACCTGGCTCTGCCCGGAGGGAGGGCACTGCTGGTTTCCTTCTTTCCTGATGCCCCGCAGGCACCTCAGCCTGTTCAAACCAGAGTGCAGCGTCCCCCAAATCTTTAAAGGCACAGAAAGGACTAGAGTGGCATTGTCACCCAGACTTTTAGGTCTCTGGATAGATGCCGGCTCTGCCAGGGGAGAAGCAGGCGGTCTCCAGTGAGGAGGGTGACTGAACTGCACAAAGAGAAGAGAAAGACAAAGAGAAGGAAAGACAGCGGGGCAAAGGGAGGAACGCGTCCCTGTGTCACACAGAACGTGAGCTCTGGGTCACAGGGACGTGGCACAAAAAGGCATCCACTAAGTGTGTGCTGAGCTTCCTGGGAGGGCGTGTCCGTCACCCCACATTCGCACTGTTTGGCCCAAGCCAGACTCCCTGTGTATGGTTGCGAAAATAACATGTAACTCTCCCCCAGAGCCTTGCCGACTTGCCAGTGGGTGAGCAGTGGTGGTGGGCGGGGAGGTCAGGGCAGCCCCAGGCGCAGTCTTCAGGTGCAGCTGCCTTTGTTTTCTCTCAATCAGAGTCTCTGAGGGGTCTGAAGCTTGCTTGACAGGGGAGGCTGGCTGGCAAAATCCCAAGGAACTTCTGTCTCGCAGCGCTAGGACTGTGTGTGGGTGACAGTATGTGTCTGTGTAGGTGTGTGCCTGTGTGTATTTGTGTTTCTCTGTGTATGTGTGTGTGTTTCAGATTTGCTGTGTGGTCCTACGGGGAGCTGGGGAGCAGGAGCAGCCCCTTCCTGTGAGTCTCAGGGCAGACATGGGGACACCCACACGCAGGGAAGACCCAGGCACTGTCCCCACGTGGTTGAAGCTTGCTGCTGTCCTGCAGTTCTTCCGTTCCGGTAGAATCAGTCTCTGAGAAAGTGCAGGCACAGTCCACACTGAGAACGGCAGAAACGGTGCTTTTAATCGGCAGCTCACCGGAGCTCCCTTGGTTCAGCAGGTAGCCCGCCAAGGCTCTCCCTCAAACAAACTCCACCTAAGCCCCCAAACGTGAGGGAGATTTATGGTCTCTGTGACAGGCAGAGCCCCCATTGTCTCCTTTCCGCAAGCAGGTGCGTGAGGTGGGTGGAAGGGGCTTCCTGTCATGGCCTCGACCTGCCCTTTGTGCCCTTGGCACCGTGCTAGCACAGCTGTAGGATTTTTTCAAATGGAGCGGGCAGCCATGAGGCCAGCCAGAATCAAGTTTGTAATAGAACAAAGGACCACTAGACGGAGCCAGTGTTTAAGAAATCACAGCTCTAGCTTTGGGTGGTGCTGAGGGTGGAGATGGGAGTGATGTGTTATGGGGGGGGGGATCAGCATTACCTTCGGTCATAGGTTACCCCAATTTTGCCCAGCCATCTCCTACTGGCAGGAGCCATTGCTCCGGTGCATCCACACAAGCAGATGAAAGAGGACCTTTAGAATGACCCAATTCCTCTGGTCACCCCAAAATGACACTTGATTTGACACTTTTTTTTCAGATTTATTTTGTGAGTGTTTTTCCTCCCATGTATGTATGTGTATACCATGTGCATGCTTGGTGCCTGGAGAGCGCAGACAGGGGTAGTAGATGCCCAGAACTGGCGTTTCAGGTGGCTTTGAACTACTGTGGACTAAAGCCGGGTTCCCTGTAGGAGCCGCCAGCGCCCCTGCGGCTGAGCCACCCCTGAAGGCCCAGCGCAGACCTTTAAGTGAGGCTTCTACCCACCAATGTCTGTAACGCTCCCCAACCCTGAGGGAAGCTTGGAAGGAATTAGCTCTGCTTCTGCGATTAAAAAAATCCGAGACAGGCTGCGTCTGCGAGCTGTGGAGGTGTTTCAGGGTGGTGGACCCGTGTCAGCGGTCCCGATGCGAAACTAACGGTCAGGTGCCCGCGCTTCCTCGGTGGGCACAGCCCCGCCACACCACAGCACAGCGCACACCTCTCTTCAGAGAACAAAGGCTCTAAGCAGTTCCTCCGCGGCGCGAAGCCACGCGTGCCTCACCGTGCCCCACGCGTGCCCCGTGGCGCCCCTCCGAGCCGCGGCCACGGCTGTTGAAGGTCTGCTGCACTTCGGGAAGCCTTTGGAGGGAGCCCGCCTCCTCGATGATGCCGGACAGCCAGCTTGTTCGTTTTTTTATACCTCACACTCGAATCTCAAGAGCTTGTGCTTTAGGTAGAAACTGCAGGGTGCCAACTCAGGCAAACGCCCGCCGTGTGAGAGACCACAGGGAGCCGGGGGCCACGGCCACCTATCAGTGGAGGAGGCCGCGGCATGGATGGTGAAGTCTCACCAAAGCGGCCCCTGGGCGCCGGCGGTGCCCGCCGCCCTGGCAGTCGCTCCCCTCCGACGCTCGCTTAGTCCCGGGGAAGCCGGACGGGCCGGCTCTCGGGGCGCTGTGCGCGCGGTCTGGGGGTCCTGACTCGCTCTCCCGAGCCTCCTGGCCGCGGCCCGGGGCTCGCCGCACACACTTCCCGCCGTGGCCGGGGGGCGGCGCTCGGGTGCCGGGCTCGCCCGCCCGCTCCGGGCCGCCGCGGGTCCCCGGGCGTGCGCGCCCGGTAGGGGGCGCCCCGGGCCGGCGGCTGCCCCCGCCCCCGCCCCCCGGGAGGCGGCCGCGGCGCGGCGAGCCGGGCACTCGAGCGCACGGCGGCGGGGAGGTGCGGAGCGCGCGAGGGCGGCCGCCGAGCCAGCCGCCGCCCTGCGCTCCCGGGCCGCGGGCGCATGGGGCGCGTGGAGCCGGGCACGCTCGCGGGCTGCGCGCCCGGCCGCCTGCTGCGCTGAGCCGCGGCGCCCGACGCCCCCGGAGCGGGCGGGCGGGCGGGAGGATGACCATGGCCGGCGGCCGGCGGGGACTGGTGGCCCCGCAGAACACGTTTCTGGAGAACATCGTGCGGCGCTCCAACGGTAAGCGCGGCCTCGGGCCCGCCGGCCTGGGTCCTTCCCCGGGTGCGCTGGCCGCCGCCGCCTCCCGCCCGGTGCCCCCGGGCCCGCGAGGGTGGGCAGGGCCGGAGCGGGTCTGCTGCGCCCGGTCCCCGGAGCAGAGCTCTCTAGGCGACGTGTTTGGGGCCTTTCCCGAGCCCCCCGCTGTCCTCTTCTGGAGAGCCCGGCAGCGACGAGAGAGTCCTGGGCAAAGTGGCCGCAGGCTGGCCACCTCTGAGCACTGCGCTCTGGATGCGCACTGCCTGCCTCCCCGCCGAGGCTCCCCGGAGTCCCGCGGTGCCTGGGAAGCCAGGGCCAGCCCAGAGCCACCGGGTCCGGCCCTGTCCAGGGGTGCAGTGGCGCCACCCCAGCCTTCCTGCCCTAAGCTGGGAAGTGTGACCAGCGGAGATGCTGCGGTCGGGCTGGCTTGTCCACCTGCCAACCAGCTAGAGCAAAGGGCTCGCGAGGGTCCGTGGGTTTCCTGGACCCCGCCGGGAGCAGGGACCTGCGTGGTCCCAGCTACAATCTGACGCATGTCTTCCCTGTTAACCCTGCCAGTCTGCTCCTCCGGCACCCTGGACTTAAACCTGTGCCCAGCGCGAGGGGCCCCTGTCTTTAGGGACAGGCGAAGCGCCGGGAGGAGAGAGCCTGCTGTGACAGGGGACAGTCGCCAGCACGGCTGTGCCCGGGGCTTGCAGTTTTGCACGCAGCCCGCAGCCCGGGCGCGGAAAGTCCTGAGTAGGGAACCCAAAGCAGCACTTCAAACCACCTGAGCTAAAGCATGCGCGCACACGCCGCTGCCTACACCTGTTTGCCGGCTCCCCAAGTCTGAGGTGCCCCCAGCAGGCTGCTGGGCCCTCTCCTTCCAGGGACAAGTGTAGCTTTCCCGAGGAGAGACTGTGCATAGAGCTCAAGAGCCGGGGTCTGAGTGTAAACACGCGGAGCCCTGGAACTTGGTTCCAGTTGAAGCCCGGTAGGGATCCAAAGGGAGGGCTGCAGAGCATCCGCTGCCTCTGCGCGTCCTCTTTAATTAAAAAGCAATTAAGTTTCTGAGAAAAAGGAGTCAGCGACAGCAGCAAATCTTCCCCACTACATAAGTGCTTTCTTAGAGGGTAGTGTTGTGTGCCTCCCAAAGGTGAGTGCCACTCCGTCACCGCCTTTTCCTGGGGCCGTGTGTGTGTGTGTGTGTGTGTGTGTGTGTGTATAACAACTGCTAAACGGGCAGCCACAAGGTCACAGTCACCACTTGAGCTCGCTCTTCCTCGTCCTCTCTCTCTGTGTGTGTGTAATAATTGGTAAACGGCCAGCCATGAAGAGCTCTTCCGCAGGTTTGTTAGTGTATTACTATGGCTCTTATTAACTGACATGGTACAGACTCGGCCTTGTAGACTTGGGGACCCCACTCTGAGTGACTCTTGCACAAACACTGTGAGCATTAGTGAGGATCTGTAAGTGAGAGAGTGCGCCCTGCGGGTGGGAGCAGGAAGGGGGTGCTGCAGCTTCCGCCAGGCTGCCTGGGCTTACAGGGGGGCCCAAACTCCTAAAGCCCCGTCTGCTCACGCTGCCATCTGCTCAGCGGATCCGATCACACCCCTCTCACCCCGTGCCCGGATCTGATCGCACACCTCTCACTGTCCCCGTGAGCATAGGTAGGGCGAGTAGGTGGTCGGGAGTATTTTTAGCTCTGGCCCCTTCTCCCAGTACCTGATCCCACAGCTGGATTCCTATCAAGTAAGAGGAGCAGGGGGAGCACGGGACTCCCGGAGCTGGAGGGCCCCTTACGTGCTGTTTAGGGTGAGGAGCACAGACGTGAGACGTGGAGATTCCGGTCTGTGGTGATCACTTCCACAACAGTCCCCAACCACGAGGGACTAGATGCTGCGAAGGCTGAGAGGCAGTTTGCACGGGTCACGCTTTCCCTCTGCAGAAATGGCCTGCTCAGAAGCATGAGTGGCTCCTGAAAGCTGCCAGCTTTCTGGTCATCCCAGTGTTTCAGCAGTGATGCCCATGACCGCCCCCCCCCCCCCCGCCTCTATCCCAGTGGTCCAGGGCGCTTGCTGCTGCCTGTCTACAGAGCAGTGGACCTGGGCTGCAGGACCTGCTCTCACGGCTGGTGCTGCAGCTGTGTTTGCCAGAGGGCATCATGCGTTTGTTTCAGCAACAGGGATCAAAGCCAGGCCTTGCACAAGTGAAGCTAGTGCTGTGCCACCGAGCTGTTCCGAGGCTCACGCAGCTTCGTGTGCTTTATTTGTTCTCTGCGTGAGGAGCTTTGGCGGGTGCTGTTCAGTCTCTGGAAGAGTGGCCGAGAGGATGTGCTAAGGGGTTAGCACCAGCCGTGTTCGGGGGCATCCGCCGGGTGGAATGTCACGGGGCTTAGGCATGGTCTAGTCTGACGGCCCTCCCTCGCCGAGGTCTGGGTGAGGATTGTTCTGGCAGCTCCCCTCACAGGGCAGGACTGGGGAGCTTGGGGCTCTGCTCTTTAAAGTGCAGCAGGAAGCAGCGTTCCTTCCACCGTTGCTCTTGCAAGAAGTGTATTTCCCAGTGGAGATGAAACGAAATGTTATATCAACAGGAACAGCAGCCATGTTGGCCGGCAGCCACGGCTCCACATCTGAACAGAGCAGGAGCCAGCAGAAAGCCCAGTGCATCCTAGAAGTTCAGGGCTCTTCACCTTTGCAGGAGGGTTACCTGCGTATGTTCCTCCTCCAGGAACCCTGGGCCACTTTCACGTCTCTGCACCTCAGGAACCAACACAGGAAGGCCTGTCTCCACCGTAAAGTCTGGGAGCCAAGAGTCCTGTGACTAGTTCCCGAGGCAAAGAAGCAGGCTTCCCCAGATGGGTGGGTACCTTGAGGTCCCGTCAGCCGCTGGCCAGGGCTTTACTCCTTCAGTGAAAGTTGATTGGACGTAATTATTGACCAGTGGGGAGAGGTGGAAACTAGGCACTCCTCCCCCTTAGTGAGTTTGTTGTGTGACTTTTCCTTGGACGGGACAGGGCCTGACATCAGATCAAAGATCTGGAGTCCGTTCCAGTCCACGAGTTTAGAGGTGGATGGGGTAGGCGCTAATCATAAGTCCCCCCCAAAGGGCTGCACCCCAGCATGGCTGACCATGGCAGCCTGCTCCCCTGAGGTCCCACCTCTGTCTTCCCGCTGTGCCCTCCAGCAGGGCTCACAGGCCCAGGGGCCGGGAGTGCAGGGGGCATCTGCCACCCTCATTCTGCCAGCTGTGAGGGGTTCACAGACTGGGTGTTGTGCGCAGGCCCAGCCGCTCTGACTGTGACTGCGATGGCCATGTGAGGCCTGGTGGCTCTGGGAGAAGACCACATCCTCGTGAGTCTCCCTCCTGTGACTGTGAAGCAGTGACTGGTCTCAGTCGTTACTGAGGCCCCTCGGGACATGTTAAAGGTGTTGGCTGAAGACCAGCTTCACATTCCCAGGCTGATTTTGAGTGTCAGAGCAGGAGAGAGTTGGTGAGCCTCTGCTGTCGGGAGGAATGACTAACTCGCACACTTGATGTGGATTTGCTCATGATTGCATCAGCCATGGTTCAAATCTTGTTGGTGGGCTTGCAGGATGGTTCAGCAGGGGAAAGAGCAAGTCAGGCAAGCACGAGAACCTGAACCCAGCCACGGGGGAGGGAGACACCAGCTTTTAAAAGTTGTCTTCTGACCTCTGCACATACTCTCTGGGGTGCTTGTGTGCATACACACACAGACACAGAGACAGATACATATACACAGAGACACAAACAGAGACACAAAAACAGAGACAGATATATACATAGATACACACACAGAGACACATAGATACACACACAAATCAGACATACACACACAGACACACAAATAGAGACACACACAGAGACAAACACAGACACACAAATGGAGACACACAGACAAGGCATATACACTGACAGAAACACAGATGTACTCACAGAGACATACACAGAGACACACAGACATAGACACCCTCACAGACACACACACAGACACATGTACAGAGACACTCACAGACACAGATCACACAGAGATACATATACAACAGACATACACACACAGATGCACACAGAGACATATACACACAACACAGACATAAACAGACACACAACACAGATATACACACACAGACACACACGCACAACACAGACATACACACACAGAGACAGTTATACACACATAAGCAGAGATACAAACACAGAAACAGATAAACACACACACAGAAACACACAGAGACATACACAGAGAAATATAGACAACACAGACACACAGGCACAGACCCAGAGACACACGTGCAGACACACACATGCACAGACACACACTCAGACGAGCACACACCCTGTTGGCTTTGCTGTTCTTTCTGTCCACAGCAGGAAAGTGCTCCTTCCAGGGCGCTTTTTGACGGCTGCCTAAGTGTACAGGCGCCTGTTGTCAGAAACTCGCTGAAGCAAATAGATCTGTCTTCGGAAGGCTGGTGCACCCGGGCGCCGGGAATCTGCAGATATCACTCTGGAGGGGCCCGTTCTCAGCGGAGCATATGCTTTGATGTTTGGGAGCCTATAGCTCACAATCGAAGGTGCCAGTGGGAGCGCACAGCGACAGGCATGGAATGCAGCAATTTCCACATTACAGACTCGTGCACTTGTGTAATTTGCAGACTGCTAAGTCAGCTGTGTTTTCTACAGTGTTAAGATGGATCAGGTTGTTGATATAATTAGTGAACAAACAGGGTGGGCACAGTGGGGAATGTGTTCTCCTCATGGATGTGCTGAGTCGGGGCAGTATTTGTGAAACGGAATCAGGTTAGAACTCGTGTGTGAGAGTGGAGCGTGTCTGGGTTCTGACCTTGCTAGGGTAAAGTGCTTGATGCGTGAACTAGTGCCCTGCCGGGAGCTCAGAGCCCGGAGTCTGGCGGAGCAACCAGGAGGTGAAGCCCCATTCTGTGGTTTCACTGAGACCCACCTGCCGGGAGCTCAGAGCCCGGAGTCTGGCGAAGCAGCCAGGAGGTGAAGTCCCGTTCCGTGGTTTCACTGAGACCCACACATCTCACCCCACATCTCAAGGCAGGGCACGCATTTGGGAAACACTGTGGGAAACGGAGCCCCCGGCCTCACGCCTGGGCCCGTGAGCTTTGCCCAGTCTCCCCTCTCCACCTTCAGTTACTGGCTTGAGAACAAGCGTTCAGAACCGGCATTAGTTATTTCTCGGAGGGGCCTTTCCCTCGGTGCTTGGGCTGGTGAGGGCTGTGTCCGTTTTTCTAGGTGGCCACGGCTGTAGCTGGGGACCCAGGTGTTAGACTCTGGACCTCAGTTGTGATGGCCGTCTGCTCTCTGCTCTCCCGGTATGAGTGTTCCTCCCACTGGTATCAGCCACTCAAGGACTCACACCTCACACAAGGAACAATGTTTTGAAGCAATGGCTGTTGGGAAGTACTGCTCTCTCTTCCCTTCTCCGTCCTTCTCTGCTGCCTCCGTTTGGTGTCATGAGACAAGCTCTGTCCGTGCAGCCCAGGCTGACCTTGACATGGCCCTCGGACGGCAGTGTCTCCTACCTTCTGCAGGACTGGAATCACAGGTGTGCACAGGCAGACCCAGCGTAGACCCTGTGCGCTGCAATTCTCCGTATTCATCGCGTGTGTGTGGATGCACCATATATTCATTGAAAAAGTCTCTGTTATGTAGCTTGCTCTCCCTTCTGTGTGGAGACCCCCCCCCCCCCAACCTCCGTCAGCAGCTGTGCTGGGAGATAGGTCAACCAGAGGTGTCTTCATATCCGGACCCTTCCCGCCTCTGGCTCCCCTCCACCTCCCCCAGCGAGCCCTCCAAAGCCTTCCTGCCCCAGCTCCCCTCCCAATTCCCCAGTGAGCCCCCCAGAACCTGCCTGACCTCAGCTCCTCTCCCTGCCCCCAGCGGCCCCCCAGAGCCTGCCTGACCCCAGCTCCTCTCCCTTCCCCCCAGCGAGCCCCCCAGAGCCTCCCTCATTGAGCCCCCCTCTTCTAATTTTATGGTCACCCCAGTTTTACCGTCCCTCAGGTTTCACCACCTGCTCTCCTGCTTGGGACTGCCTGTCCACTGGGGTTGCCTGTCCTGTGCGTTCTCTTTCCTTGCCGTGTGTGCCGTCCGCTGTGTGGCCACGTTCCATGTACAGGTTCTGACGCCGAGGGACACGTGGGGTTCCAGTTGGGGCTATCATTCTTGCACCTGCCTGTGGACATGTGGCAGGTTTCTTTGGGGACACACCCAGGATGTGTGTCCCCTGCTGTGGCAGAGGTACCAGACAGTGTGCAAAGAGATTGCACCAGCCCCACCCCCTCTGCCTGCAGTGGATGAGGGTCCCCGTGCTCTGGGTCTTCAGCATTTGGTATCTGTCCCTTTTTCACTCAAAAAATCCAGTAATGGATGGCCGGGGTCATCTGGGGCTGTTTTCCTAGTGAGCATGTGACCAAAACGAAAGGAAAACAAACTCGCTCTGGCCCTTTGGGACGCTCCGGCACGGGAGATGTTTAAACATTCTCATGCGTGTGCGTCTTCACGTGGCTGAGTGACGTGGGGATTTCACCCTTGAGTTTAAGTGCATAGGGCACAGGCAAGGGTGTGGCGTTTGCTTTGCTTTGTTTTTGGCACGTGTGTGTTCAGGACATCCATTTTCGTGTATTGAGAAGCACCGCACTCAGGAGACAGAGGTTATGCAAAAACTGAGATTGTGTGTGTGTGTGTGTGTGTGTGTAGGAGCGAGGGAGCACACCATTCGTCTTCCTTTTACTGAAACAGTAAGAAGTGACTGAAGAGAAGGCCCAGACTCAGGAAAGAACTCAAACAAGTGTCAGGCGATGGCTCAGAACGGAGATTGCCACGCAAGCACGAGGGCCTGCCTCAGCCCCCAGCAGCAGCACACAAGCCTGGCACGGGTGTGTGTGTGTGTGTGTGTGCGTGTGTGCCACTGATAGGGTGGGGAGCACAGGAAGATCCTGCATCTTGCCGGCCAACTGGTGAGCGACAGGTTCTGTGAAAGATTGTCTAAAAACAAACAACAAACAGACATCACTAAATAACAGTAACAACAAGGTTGAGAGCCATTAACAAAGACACTTAACATTGACCTCTGCCTCTACATATATGCACATATACAGGTTCACACAGGTACACACACACACACACACACACACACACACACGCACATACACATGCATATACACACAGAAAATAACCAAGAGAAAACTAAAATGCCAGCTCGTGACTCAGCGTCATAACTGCGGTGAGCCCCACGTGAGCTGGCTCCTGTGCCCGGAAATCCCAGCATGGGGGCCGTTTGCGCCTCTGGTCTTGCCGCTGAAGCCCGGCGTTCCCCAGGGTCCACACTCATTTCCTCCCCAGCACACGCCTCACCTGAGTTAGTCTTGCCTGTTCTAGCTACTAGTCTACTAGTCTGTACTAGTCTGTTTTCGAGAGGTCGGGTGGGGATGGCCAGATCCTGTTAGGTCTCTGAAGAAAGATGGCAGATGGGGGGAGCTTTGCTCCTGTGGGCTTGCAGCTTCCTTTGGGGTGCTCTCGCACAGATGTGGCTCTCCATTTCACCCCATCTGGACTCGGTTTGGTGTGCAGGTTGCCATTTGCGCTAGCAGAGAGCTGTGTGCCGAGTTTCAGCGTCTCTCTGGGTTCTCATGACCGTTGCTGTAACAATCAAACCCTTCACGCCCTTGCGATTGGCTGCATTGAGTTACATCATCAGCGTCTTACACTAGGTGGTTCATTACACAAAATTAAACAGCATCTCTTGATTCGCCCGAGTTACATGAAACTGGTGTCCTGAAATGAGCTGAGTCCACCCCACCCTTAGCTGTGTGCTTA
Organism: Meriones unguiculatus; assembly: GCF_030254825.1. Classification (NCBI taxonomy): domain Eukaryota; kingdom Metazoa; phylum Chordata; class Mammalia; order Rodentia; family Muridae; genus Meriones; species Meriones unguiculatus. Next base: position 110,563,580 of record NC_083359.1, read on the forward strand.
GTCAGAAAGAGCGTCCCCCAGCTCTGTGTGGCTTGTGGTGACCTCACGGCTCTTTGTTTCCTGTTGGGGCAGGGTCTGGTTACCTAGGCCTCCCTGGCTGTCTGGGGCAGGTGCCTCTGCAGGAAGGGAAGGCCCCCGATTGTGCCCTCTGTCTTCTTGGTGTGGGGACAGAGGTCTGAAGAGATGTGCTCAGTCAGCGTGGGCTGGTTTCCAGCAATCGACTCTTCAGAAGCTTCCGGAGACTGCCCCAGCTCCTGTCCTGTGTAGTGTGATGGTTAGTGTGAACTGTCAGCTAGACATGCCCTGGAACCATCCAGGTGCTCAGTGAGGGACCATGTAGATGAGGTTGGTCTGGGCCGTCTGTGGTCAACTGTGTCTGTCGCTGAGGTGAGGCAGCCAGCCTATCACTGGGTAACACTGTTCCCCGGGCCTGGGCCCTGCCCTCCAAGAGGACGTTCCTGAGGCGAGCCTGCGCTCCTTTCCCTCCGCACTCCTGGGTGTGAGGTGACCAGCTGCCCCAGCCTCCTGCTTTTGCAGCCTCTCCTCCCCCGGGAAGGGCTGTAGCGTGAGGGTGTTTAACCACAGTAACAGAAATAACAGAAACACAAGTGTGCACCCAGGAACAGCCTGGATGGCCCGGCGTCCGGGCTTGTGTGGGTCCTCCAGGCAGTTGGGGAGTCCTGCTCTAGTGACAGCTCCACCCATTTCTTCATGTGGGAGGTAATCGCTTGGCTCCCTGGCACCAGTGGATGGAGGAATGTGTGCGGGATTGAGTGTGGACGCTTTTTTCTCTGTTGGCTTTTAGTCACATCTTAAGTCCTGCCCGCATCGCTCCTGTCTCTGAGTTCCTCCTGGGTCCTAGCCATCCACCCAAGATGGCGTCCCTGGAATTTGACACCTGGTTCCTGTCACTCAACACTGCTTCCTTTCACCTTGATGAGGGTCCAAAGCCCCGGTCTGCAGGTGGCTGCCGTCTCCGTGATTTCTTTTCTAACTTTCAGTCATCATTTGAGAATGAGGAGATTGATGTGTCCATCGTCTTGAAATGGTAACGTGCTTTTTCTAGAAAAAGGAGGCGCTAGGTTCTAGTCTCCTGCCAGGTAGACCTCATGCTGTCCGTTCCTGGCATAAACACCCGGCCCCCGTGTTCCACCACTGAGCTGCTCTCCTTCCTGTCTTTCCATTTAGCGTTTCTTCCCACCAGCTTCCCACCCCCCTCACTTGCCGTGGTGATGCCTGCTCCCTCTCTGCCTCTCTGAAGGGCAGGAAAGGGGGTGCTCACTTTCCTGCCCACCACAGAGGGTACGGCTGACAAGAGGAAAGCATGACACAATAATCTACAGGTGTGCGCCGGCCCGCACAAGGCTCGAGGCTCAGAGAAAGGACCCGATGCTGGGAACTAAGTGCTGTCTTTATGGGGCCTGTTGCGATTTCAGAGGGTAAAATATCCTTTACATCCCTGTTAGTGTGTGGGTGCACACGCATGCCACGGTAAACCTACAGATGGCAGCTGTGGGAGTCTCCGTTTTCCTTCTACCTTCTGGGCTCTAGGGCTTGCACTCAGGCCATCAGGCCTCGTGACGAGGATCTCCACACTGATCATTCTTCTGGCTCTGCGATAAACAACACACGGGTAATAAATGAGTTAAATGACCACGTCCAGAGGCCAGGCAGTCCCAGAGAGGCCGCTCCCCTGGCCTCTAGGTAGAGTTTGGTTTTCAATCTTTCTCTGTGATGCGTAATCTTCCTTGGTTAATGAAATTCCAGTAAGAAGATTTGAAGGTAA